>NC_031774.1:41988030-42068599 GCF_001522545.3 Parus major | reverse complement strand
TTTTCCTTTCTCTATTGACTTGGTGTATCCAACTAAATTATTATATATCCTCAAACCATGGAACTTTGAAGGATTGAATCACATTCCTATACCTGTGTGAAAACTGGAGATGTTTTTTCCCTGTACCTGTAAATAGTGGTTTGGTTAGTTTTGGTTATGTGTAGCCTGTGCATGTAGATACTGCTATGGCACTTGTGTCCCACTGGCTCAAGCCAGGCATACAAGAGGGTGCCACTGCAGAAGCTTCCCCAGCAAATGATTTGGCCTCCAGGGACCTTCTCCAGGGTGTCTGCACAGCTCTGTCATGCACACAGTATGCAGTGCTCCCTGCTATTCCAGTTTTGATAGTTTACTTTTACAGTAATACCCCTACTGTTGAGTGATCATCCATTGTCCCACTGTGTGGCAGCTGGTAAATATGAATTTTGGTGTATAATACTACACAGTTTTTAACACCCTGCATGCTTTGTAACTGGGCATTTGTGTCAGATTAAAAGATGATCTCATGGAAGCCATATAATATTGTTGGTATTAATTACTTGATGCCCTCTAGCATGAGGTTCAACCAGTCCTTCTTCCTGCAGCTGGTATCAGACTTGCATTGTCTCCCTGTTGTACCTTCCTCAGCAAAACAGTGAGTGTAATAAAATACGAGTGATTTGCTGCCTCCCTATGCAGGGGCCTGCATCACTCACACCATGTACCTCTGCATCGCTTAAAAGATCACACCTAGATCGATGGCCACGTGTCTTGGATTCCTCTTTTGGAATGCACAAGGTTGCCTGCTGTCTCACAGGCACTATCATCGGGGTACTAAGCAGAGACTACCACTTACTAGTGTGTGTTAGTAAAACCAAAACCAAACAACAAGAAGTGAAGGGTTTTCTCCTACCCTCTGTTCTACATCATGCTGGTATACCATACATTCTTATGTTTTGTCAACTAAACACAATTAAACACAAATGCATTAGACAGTGCCATTGCAAACATACTCTTCTGTACTGTGTATGAACTTGACTTGTCAGGAACTTTGTTTCTACTTCAGATATACTTTTGGTAATATTATATAAAATACTGGGTACTTTTAAATTCAATATTTGTACAAGCTTTTTTTTTTCATTTTTTTT
This sequence comes from Parus major, assembly GCF_001522545.3. Taxonomy (NCBI): domain Eukaryota; kingdom Metazoa; phylum Chordata; class Aves; order Passeriformes; family Paridae; genus Parus; species Parus major. The sequence goes on along the minus strand of NC_031774.1, from coordinate 42,067,472 downwards.
TCCTAGAGCTGGTTCTTTTCATTCTCTTGAAACAGGAGTATCCATGCTAAAGGACTAGAACCATCATGTCTAATGGGCCTATATTTAGGCTGTCTAAAATAGAGAGTGACAACAAACATGATATTTGTGGGTTGCCCTGAAGGACTGCAGTGTCCTGGCTTCACATTAAGTTGCATTTGACTCTTCAGACACTGGAAATGAGGAAGGACCGGTTGGATCATCAAAAGAATTTTCTGCTAGGGCAAGCTTGTTCCCTGTAATATCTCTTCCATAGTATTGGTTTTTGTCTGGCTTTGAATATACAAGAAGGGTTTCCTTAAACTGGGGGACAACTTCACATTTTAATATTGCCTTTATCTATAACAATCAAGAAGGATCTCCTTTGTAACAAAAATCCCTTTTTAAACTCTTATTGTTGGAAGAGTGCTGCTGATACAGATTAGATGTTATAAAATATGTCACAGAGAAATACAATTATAGAGAAATTATTTATATGTAAATAGTTGTTAGCTATATGGAAATACAAAGGCTTGAACAGAAGATTGCTTTAATGTTCCTAATCACCCTTTTGAGCCAACATTCAGCACACGGAAACTTCTTTGCTTTCATTCAGGGCTGCATCACTTCAGTAGTCCTTGTCTTCCTGATGCTTTCACAGTTAGATTCTGTGTTTTTCTCTCACTCTAAAGCTGTTCTCCCATTCTGTGCATATTCACAGCTCAGACAGATCAATGCCCATCCTCTCTGTAGGCAGATACAGTGAAGTATCTCTACAGAATTCAGTTCCTCCCTTGTCTTGAATGTGGCTAGTGTTTGAGGGCTTGGCTTCTTTCTATCTTGGAGGGGTTTTTGTGGGTTTTTTGTTTTTGTTTTGTTTTGTTTTTGGTGTTTTGTTTGTTTGTTTTTGTTTGGGGTTTCTTTTTCCTCTTCCTCCAGCTGTCTTAATCAGAATGAGAGTTTAACTGATACTGGTTGATGACAAATAATTGTACCCACCATCTTCACTGAAGGTGTTTTTATCTCTCTTCCAGAATTTAGCTTACTTTTAATCAGAAAGTAAAGCCCTGATTTCATTTGTGTAGGTGAAACTTGAGGCACAGGAAGAATTCTGCTGGCTCTCCTTTTACTGATGGAAGCAGGATCATTTTTTGAGTTGTACAGTGAATACTTGAAATGCAGTAATTTGTTGCAATGCATATAAGCAATGCTGGAAAGTTATCTGTCAGAACAGAATGGCATTTCGTGCAAGCCAGGTTGTGTGTTTTCTGAAAGTGTTTATCATTCTGCTGCTGATAAACATGATATTCCAGGACACTTACAATCACTTACTCCCTCCCCTGTTTCTCTTGTCATTAACCCCAGTACGGAAGAAGGACAGGTGGATAGGATTTATAGGGTTTTATGATCTGTGTTCAGTTCTTGATGGCTGTCTTAAGTGATGTCAGGCTGTGATGGCATAAGTGGTTCTTCAGTGATTAATTGTAAAACGTTGTGCTTTTTGTTTTAGTGAGGTAACTTTAAAAAACACTTCGATAATCATCACAACAGCAAATAAAGTATAGGAGCTTTTGGAGGGTTTGGTAAATGGAATACATCTGGCTTGTCTGTGCAGAATTTAAATGAGAACATATGGAAGTATCAATATCAGATGTGCAGACCAGGTCACTCAGTGGGAATTTTCTTTTGAAACACACGTTCCTTGTATGACTTTTTTTTTGAGGTTTGAAAGAAGAAATCAATTCTTAAACACAGCTCCCTCTACATACTGTGGATTGGAGAATTAGTTTTATGGTATTGCGTTGTTCAACAGTTGTGACTACTGCAAATTCACCATCCTGAAGCAGAGAAGAATCTGTGTCACACAGGTGTCTGGGATCTGGGCCCTGTGGAGGCCTTGAGAAAACAAGGAGGAGTAGTAAGGACCCTGTACCCACCCTCCCCTAAGGGGAATGATAGCAACCTCTCCTCCCTTACTGAATTTAGATTTCCTCTGACCTACTGTGATTACCAACAGAATTTTACTGAACAGAGTAAAACCTGATCTGAACTATTCTAGTCTTTGGGAAGAAAAATCTTCAATTAGTGTTTTTCTTCTATTTTTTTCTCCTGTTTGTACAGTACTAACTGGGGTGGAGGGTGGCGGGGGGGGGGGGGGAGAAGTGCCAGGTTTTAGAGATGCAAATGTTCTGCTAAACAAACGTACACATTGCATCTTTCCTGTGATCTTGTCCCAGTCTAGTTTTATTGCACTGTTGCTCTATATGGTAAGAGAAGCATTTGACTGATGACTGATTGTTGCCTCAGATTCTAGCTTGAGTTGAAAGGTTGGCAGTTTGGGAAGTTGTCCTTCAAGTTCCCATGCAATTACATGGCTTCAGTTACACTTTGAATGAATGATGTACCCAGAGTGAGCTATACTGAAAGTCCTGAGATGCAGAACTACTGTTTTCCTGATGTGAGTGGTGATGTGAACTACCACTGTCAAACATTTTGTCTCACATCCCCCCTTGGTTTCTGCCTTCTTGTCCTGGGGTGACTTTATGATACTGGTATCCCCAATCGTCTGGTTTATGTTATATATTAAGTTCTGCACTTTTAAGACTGGATTTGAGAGCAAGAGAGAGGGAAGAAGAAGCGCGCAGTTTGTGTTAAAGAAAAACATCACTCCCACACATCCCGGCTCTGGACTGTGGTGTCTGCAGCACGGACAGACAGCGGGACAGAGCTTCTCTCTGGCTTTTAGTTAGCTTTAGCTAGCTGAGGCAGAGGAGTTCCCTGGACCTTTGTTTTTTCCCAATTTTCTTGGATCTGTGCAAGCCTGCTCTGGACTGAACACCCAGCCTAACCCCGGGAGCTCAGGCCTGTGGCCCACCGGGGCCTGGGCCTCGGCACTTTCCAGCGCCGGAGGGACTGATAAGAACCTGAGCGAGCCGAGCTACACCACATGAAAAGGAATTTTCTTCCTAGATTTGCCATCCCATCGAACAGCGAGAGGTTTTAATATTTAATATTATTCAATTTCTGTTAAATAAACAGCTTTTTCCACTTCTCTCCAAGGAAATTTTTTTTCTTTCCCGGACCAGTTGGGAGGGGGAGGGGTCATTTGAATTTTTTCCTGGGGAAACGCCCATTTGGAGTTTTTCTCCCAAATTTGCCCTAAACTAGGACACTTCTGTGTATTACTTCTAATAGTAAAAATAAATAAAAATTCCTATTTCGTTTTGCACTGCTGGTCTTCTACAGTGTCTTTCTACATTTTTCAAGTTTTTAGGAGTACAAGTAATAGAGGAGGTTGTACGATTTTTCTCCAGCATCAGACTTTGAATCTCTGTCTCTCATTATGAGACATCCATAATCCATGAAGTATTTCTGAGGCATGGCCTTGACAGGAGAGACATTATTGCCTTCTGAACTGCCTAAATATGCTGGTATTGCCTGCAGGAGAGCATTTTTAAGTGTCTTCTCTCTGTGGAAAACAGAGGAGCTTCTGTGGCAAATAAATTTTGGAGAGAAAACAGCAGCTGTTGACCTTCCAGATATTAGTCTTGACGCAAATATTCCTGAGGGAGATGCTTATGACTTTCTTACCAGTGTATCTTGTAAAGACTCTCCTCTCTCACTGTCACTGAATTGTGAGCTTCCAGGAAAGCTGGGATGTGTGTTTGTGGCATATGGTTTTATGTGTGCTGGTTGTACTGGAGAAAATAAGGTCATTCCAGGTCACCTCAGCTTTAACCCTGCTTCTGCCATGGGCTTGCAGTGTGGATTTAAGCAGGTCACTTTGTATCTGTTGGAGTAATTGGGAATGGTCATTAGTGTGGCTGCACTGGGGCCTGGGCTCAGGCAGACCCCCAGTCTGCTTTTCTGTCATTCAGTGTGCCAGATGGCTCTAGTCACCTTCAGTACCTCATTCCACCTCAGTCCATCTCGGTCTAAAATCGCCAGGAGACAGCACTAATGACCTGCCTTGTAATGGCACACAGTGGATTTTCTCTGGCTCTGCAGACACAGCACTGACAAGGCTCTTGTTACCATTCCCTTATGTGTAATCCATAATGGGAAAAGCCATCCTTTCTTCGAGAGAGTCTGCAGGAGTTTCATAAGGCATGTCCATTTGTCTCCCTTTGGGCCCTAATTCTTCCTTTCATATTGAGAGCTTTTGTGTGAGTATTACACATGCACCAGGTAGTGACTGAGCTTCTTAAGCTACATCTGAAGTCATGGAGCTCATAAAAGCATGTATCAAAGTGAAACTGGTCTAAGATTTAACACAGAGTTTTACTAGAAACTCTCAGGGCAATTTACAAGCTGGCAGACCTGTCTACATGGAGAAAATATTGTCAATATTACAAATACAGTAATCAACCAAATATAACTTTATTCCTGTCATCATCTAGGTCATTCATAAGGTAATCTTACCTATTGCATTTAGGCAGAGGTTGATAAAAGGATTCTTTTCAGTAAAAATTATATCCAAACCTCCTTCCTTTATTTCATTTGGTTTCTCAAGTTCATTGTTTGGGTTTTTTCCTCTTGTTTAGCACTGTGTTTTGTTTGTACTGTTGCACCTTGAAGTACTTGAGACTTGGTTTTGATGCTCCAGAACAGAGTTCCAATTTGGAGTTTGTTTATTATTCAGATCATGATGTGCTAATGGTCAGTGTTTATTTACAGGCCAAGCTAAGAGGAAGAGCCATGAGCTCTCTCTCACTTGGAAATTTGCCCAAGGCAGCAATCATTCTTCAGTTTATGCTACTAGAATAGTTTCATCTGTACAGGTTTGCCAAACACATGGTCAAGATAAAATTACTTATTTTTCCTTGAGGCTTTCCTGGTGGGAGTGAAACTTGTTTGTTACAAGAAAAGCCCTGGTCAGAGTCTTTCCTTCTCTTTTTGTCCATTTGGCTTAGTTTCTTTTCTCTAAAGAAAATCTGGGAATTTAACAGTTTGTCTAGTTGTTTTCCCACAATGGTCTCCAACAAAAGCAAATGCAAACCACCATAACCAGTTAATGTTTCCGTTCCTGGGTTTGTTAGGGAATGTATAAGCAAGAAAAATAGAATCACTGTATGGATTACAGGATTTTTTTCAATAGCGTTGCCATGTAAGGCAGTAGAGTCTATGCACTTAGAACAAGCTTGCTATTGATATTATATTTGGAAAACAACAAAGCAAACAACTGAATTTCATTCTCAGTATTTTTATTCTGATTTTTTTCTCCTGTTTTCCCATTTAACTGCATAGTGATCAGAAAGCTGACTGCAGTCTGCATCATATGGATATATCTTGAAGCAATTGGAGGAATAACACTTAGTGCTTAGAATTATTAACTGTGCTGTTTCTTCTAAGAAGAGTTGAAATCTACTGAGAAACTGTTTCAGTTTGGTGTCCAAGTACATGAGTAATTAAATACTTTGAATGGTATGTTGACCAAAACACCATGCAATTACAGATACTTCTGAAATCCGTTATGGCTATTTCTGATACTTCTAAGCCTCAATAGTGCCACAAACTTTTCTACATATCAATATGACTGCTGTTGATGTTTGTACTCACATAGTGTGTAAAGGTTCCACCTAAAGTGAGGGCTCGTTGTACAAGGTGCTGGGTGTCAGGCTTCTGGCACAGGACAACTATGTTTGTCTTTCTCAAATACATGTTTTTGTTTTTCCAAGATAAAGGGAGAAGGACGATGATACTCCTTTCATCTGTTGCTGGAGTGGAGTTGTACAAAAGGTATCATTACATGATGGGTAATCATGTCACAAGAAGGAGTGGCTGTAGACTGTGAATTTACATAGTTTTGGAATGAGAGGTTTCTAGTTATCAAAGCAGTTTTGCCATTTTAGAATGAACCTTCATTAGTTTTAAAAAGGGCTTATATAATGTGTTTTATCAAAACACTAGGAGGACTAAAGAGACAAGGAGTTTTGTTCCAGCTCTATGATCTCTACCTTCTGGAGAACTGGAAATAACTGTCACCTACTTGTCAGTCAAATTTACATGCACCACTGTGAAACTGTAATGTGAAAAAGGGACACCTGAAGCAGAAATTTCAGCTTCTTAGAGGAGTTTTTTTCCTTGGAATTGATGGAAAGGATCATTGTGGTGAGTAGGTACAACATCTGCTTTACCTTGTATTTATTGCACAATAGTGGGAAATAAACAAATTTCTGATTTACAGGTTTTTACCAAAAATCTGACAAATCAGCTTACTTTATTTTTTTTTTTTAACCAGTTCAGCACCAAAAGCTTAGTGCATATAATAACACAAATCCAGAAGTTAAGATATAAACAATCCTGTTCATGTAGAGAGAAATAATGCTGGTCTGGCCTGGTAATATCTTGTTCCAAGAAATGTGTTTCCATCTGCTTTTGTTTGGACTGTGCAGCATAAACTTGCTTTAACTGTAGCTCACTTGGAGTTTTAAAGGATCCATTTGTTTTTAATCCTAGTAGGCTTCAAAATTCATTTCTCTATGACTAGCCAGAGATATTTGACAAGTCTGAAGACCAGGAAGGAACACTCTGAAATTCACTTGCAGAATACTCGCTGCAGTGTTTAAATAGTGGTGCTGACTGGTTTGTTACAGAGAGGATTTAGAGTTCCCCACAATTTAGATTGTTCTCCTGGCAAGGTTGACCTCTGTAGCAGTTCTGCAGGTTGCAGCATCGTTGTGTCAGCTGAATGCACAGTGACACTGGTATTGTGCTGGCTGAGGCTCGTTGGTTCACCTGGCATTGGCTTAGGTCTTTCTCGAAGGAGGGTTTTGGAGAGTGAATGAGAGGTGAAAAGTAATTTGTGGATGAAGTATTTTTTTCCACACAGTCTGCACAGGTGTTATATATGATTATATATACATGATATATAATCATATATATACATGATTTATAATTATGTACAGGCATTTAGGTCAAGGGGTGGGATTGAGGCTTTTTCGTGAATGTTGAAAGAATGTAAATGTGGGGTTTTTTTAACCTAACATATGCATCCTCAAAATGCTCTATTTTGAATATCTTTGAAGTTATGAGCTACTCAGACTGCCTTTCCTCTCTTTCAGGCTGCTTGTCTAAAGGGTGTGATAACCCTGATAAGTCAACACAATCTCTTTTATTTTCCAAACTGGGAAGTCTCTAGAAAATTCCAGTCATGGGGAAGTTGTATAACACACAGTGCACAGTATTCTGTTGCTTTTCTGGGCTTATAGTGCTCACTATTAATTTTAAAGTGCTGGTTTTGCTGTCTGGTACCAAGTGGATTTTAAGAATTATGTTTATCACAGAGCAGGCGGGTACTAGAGGAAATCCATCTTAAAATAATGGTATAATTCTCCCATATATTTGTACTGTTGAAATAGACCATTTTCTTGCCCCCCTTTGTTTCTTTCTTCCCCTTGAAATTAAAAAGAAAAAAAAACATTAAAATGAGCTCTACTGCAGTCTCTGTGCATCAAGGGCAGACTAAACTGTTTGGGTTTTTTTTCATTTCCTGCCACTTCATGCTTCTGTCAAGACTTTTCCAGGAGAAAGGGCAGGTCAGTATCCAGTTGTCTGGGAAAAGAAAACTTAGTTACAGATATTTAAACAAGCCCAAAACAAACAGCTTAATTGGTCACATGAGAAAAACAAGATGCCAAGGTCATCCTCTCCTTCCCTCATATGGCATCTAAATGACCCTAAACATGTGAGTTTGTTTTTTTTTTTCTCTTAGCTTGCTTCTATGTTTAGCTTTGTAGTTTCTATTAACAGCATCCAAAATAGATGTTGTTCAAGGCAGGCAGGTGTACATGCCCACACTGCATGGAGACAGGGGTCCTGCCATGGAGTGGAGGAGAAGCACTGCTGTTCCTCCTGCAGTAGGGAATTGGTTGTGTAACAAGGGAAAATATGCAGGGTGACTGGTCAGGGGGCCATAGGCTCTGGAAAGTCTGTGGCAAGGGGAGCAGTCTTAAGGCAGATTGCACTAAACCATCAGAATTATCTGTAGGAATGCTTTTTTTGTGTTTGCAGGAAATTGTACATTTTGCATTCTATTCTGCTCAAAAATATTCCTCTTCAGACACTGAACAAAACTTCTCTCTAGTTGTCAGTCAGGTTTGTGACTTCCAAACTTTTGAAGTTTTCAGCTCTTCCTTGATTGCTGATTTGCCTTCAGCTGACAAAGGACTTTGTGGCCTTGAGGAGAATAATAATATTGGAAGCTATTTGATAATCTGTCTCCTTCACAAATACTTAAAGATTGAATGCATTTAAATATGTTTGCTTTTTTAGGTGCAAATTTTGTTAATACAGGGTAAAGAGAAGTCTCAGTGTAGTATCTGTTCTTGTACACTAACATGAAGTTTCACCCTGAAAAACCCTTTAGTTAGGTGAGACAGGAGGCCAAGAAACACTGCTTAAAGCTCTTTCAAATAATCAGGCCTGAGTTTCAGTATTTTCAAGTACTTCAATACCATGGCAACAAGAGCTTCAATGCTTGAGATAATTGGGGACAGAATTAGCATATTTCCCTAGGAAGACTCTTCTGAGAGTTTTGAAGTGGTTTGCAAAACTGAGGTGGTCATGGGTGCTTGTCAGAGAGAATTTCTCTGCCTGGACCTGACCCTCCCAGTTACTAGCTAACAACCAGACCACTTTCCAGTGCTCCGTTTCATCTAGCAGAATCACAGACCTGTGTGGGGTGCATACCCTTGGAGGGCCTACTAAATTCAGTTTCCACATCTGTGAAAACATTTGCTGAGCTACAACAAAATCATGCTTAACTCTGGGCAACGTCAAAGATGGTTTTTAAAAATAAAATGTGAAGTTCCAGTCAAGCAGCAGAGTGGAAAGTGCAGCTACATAAGAAGGCAGCTCTCTATACCCAGACCATGATAAGAGTCATTGGCCACTCATCCTCATTCCATAATCAGCTGCATAAATATTATTGAAAATGAAATGTGCAATTTATTGCTTGTTCTGGAGAGGGATTAGACATTGTAAGCAGCAAGGTGGGTAAAGACATGTTGGCAGCTTGGAGTGGGGATTAAGTTATATCATAATCAAAATTTGCGAAACCTGGGAGAATCTCCTCATCTGCTCTTGGTGGGATTATGAGAGACGTGGCTCCTTGAGTAAGAACTAAAATATTTGGTTTGGTGATGGATTGTTTTAACATGAAGATGTTTCAAGACCCTCAGGTGCTTTATATGAAGGAGTTGCTCAAGTGTAAACAGGTGACATTCCTGTCTCAAAGGTGATAGTGCTTTGATAGTACTGTGACTGTGGTACATAAATTGCTTTAACATTCTATATTATAAAAAATGGTGGCACTGGTTTCTCCCATTTAATTTTCTAAAAGACGTAATCTACCTTTTTCATGTCTTAACAGCAGTTGAAAAAAAAGTGCAAAGGAGTTGTTTCCCTCTATTGGCTCATCTTCACTGTACCTCTCCCATTCTGCTTCCTCCTCCTGATGATCCCCAAGTGAAGATGAGTGACCTGCTGTGAATATGACATCTCTGACAAGTGTCATTGCCTCCCACCAGTCCGAGTGGGTGTCCTTCACTGACGAGCTGCTCCTCCCTGTTCACCCACGAGGTGAGCTCTGATTTTCTTTGATGCTGGTGAGACTTCCTTTGTTTGATTTAGACCAACTACAACAATTTAGACCATATATCTGTCATGGGAGAGCTTGCCTTCTATGTGAAAGCAGTTTGTGCAGAGATTGAATTATCTCCTGCTACCCCTAGGTAAAAGGAGAATTTGGGCCAAGAATCTCTCCTCATGTGATGTAATGAAGATCTACTACTACAGGTTTTGGATCTGTCCTTCAAAATTCAAGACAGTATCTATCCAACCATGGAGGAAATATCACCTATGATAACCAAGTGCAAGACTGTCCAGTGTTAATCCAAAAACTGCATTAGGTGAAGGAAACTTTCCTTCATTTAATGGCAAATTTTAGATGTTTCAATAAAAAACAATGAAATAATGGTCAATCTTGTAAATCTTTCTATGCTGTCTCTATTTTAGGAAGCACTGAGGCTCCTCCGGTGAAATGTTTTAATTCCTCAGACACATCTTCAGAAGAGAATCACAATGCAAATGGAGAATTTCAAGACCTTTTCTGCACAGAGCTGGAAGAGGCAGCTGAGCAGCCCAAGCTGGATTCTGCTGTGCTTGGTAGCCATGATCTCTCATCATCCATCAGTTCTTGGGTTCAGTTTGAAGATGCACCGTGGACCAGTGCTTCATCAACCCACCCACAAACAGGTGAGGCAGAAGCAGTGAAAAAGTCTCTTCCAGTAAGATAACAAAGTACAGTGAGAGCATACAGGATTTTTGCCTTGCTCTTTGGCTTCTCAAAGGTTTAACTTTGAGTAGTTTGTACTGTATTTTAACACAATTAATGTTATCAGAGTTTCAAAAAGGGCTCACGCTATCCTGGATTGAACAAGAAAGATTTTCTTTTTGTAAAGGAAAATGAAAGCCTTTTGTGATTCATTCCACCTGTGTCTTGACTAAGTCTTGGAGACTGCCAAAATGCATTCAAGGGGAAAGATCATAGAGGTGTTTTCAATAGTGACATTTCTTACACAGAGGTATGAACAGCCATTGAAAAAGTCTGAGCCGTATTTGTCTCTGTAATCTGGAACTGAAAGAATCGTGATCACGTCTGTGATCATAGCCTTTACCTGATGATAGTTCCTGTATGTATCCTGTATGTTTTTTGCCAGCAGTTCATTGATACCAGTAACTAGTGTGCTCATCAGTACTTTCTGCTGTCTTTTGATGCTGTGATTTAGCAGCTGGAGAATTACAAAGACAGCAGAAGTTTACCTTAATTCCAGCACTGCATGCACTTTTCCCTCAATTGTAGCAGTTGTTTTTGACATACTGTAAACATGCATGCAAATCCTCTGGCTTGCCTCATGAGCTTATGGTAACTGATGTGGCTATATGAGCTTCCAGTTTTTCTGCATGAACAGACTTCTGTCCTTCCTTGCAGGAGGTTGTGGAATAATTGCCCAAGAAAACAATAGTTTTAGTTTCTTATGTTTGACTTGAGATTCTCTCTTATTAGTTCCACTTTATGACTGCTTTATTAAAGCAGTTTAAAGAGTTATAGCTTTCCTCTTCTCACCGAGTCCATCATATATTCCCTGTAGCATGAATAATACTTCTGTCAGAAAACTTGGATTGTCAGCTTTGGATTGGGTTTTGGGTAAACCCCATCTGGATTTCCATCTACTCTTTTGGTGGGTGCTACAGACTAGTTCTTTTGAGACCATGTGGCTAGACCTTTGTGCAGAAGTAGGGCAATCTTCAGGCTAAGAGATTTCTCTGACCTTCCTTACTTGTTGTAAGTTGTAAATACTTATTTATGTGGAGAGAAGGAGGAGCACCCATGAAGTGTAAATACGTAAAACTGAGGTGCTCTACCTCCCTCTCTAGTTTCATGGCTATGTGATCCTTATGCTTACTCATACAGCAACACACTTTTTCAAACGGGGCTGTTGATTGCTCTGACTTGGTATCTCCTTCCTAATGTTACATCCTTGTCAACTGAAAAACTTGTAAATGTGCCTTCTTAAATGAAAAATAAAAATCTTTCTGATCAACCTTAATAAAGCTGATCATAAGAAAAAGACTTCCATGAAACAAATTTTATGGTATATTACCTGATGTCCTACCATTAGAGGGATGTGGCCCAGACTTAAGGTATGTGCTTAGCCAAAGCACTGCCTATGGGTGTGTGTTTTCAGTCACAGGGGACACGAGCCTATAGGCAGAGGTCAAGGATATCCAGATGAGGAGAGTAGAGTGGGCTTTCTGAAAGAATTGCAGTTTTGAAGAAGACTCTCATTTGTGCTCCTGTAGAGGCTTGTCCTGTGTAATCCGTGTCACTGAGGGAGGATATTTACACACTAACCTTAGGATCTGACTGAGATTCATGGAGGAGAGTGGTTCCCCTAACAGTCAGACCAGGATGTACTCCATGTAATTCTTACATGGGAAGCTATTATTCTATGAACTATAAAGGAACTCTAAGGAGGTGTGTCCTAAGGATATTTTAGTCCTTATTTATGAGGTGGTCCCACTCCTTTTCTGGACCCTGAATGATAAAAGGCCAGACCAGTGCAGCTGACAGCCTCTAAATGGAGGCAGAAATGACAGCTGTTTCTGGCCCTTTACTTTGAGGGACATCTGACAGCATGAGGCAGGATAAACTTCAGCCTAGTTGTTCTCCATTATTGTGCAGATCACGATTATTTTTTCTATGGGCGGCAGCAAAGCTGGAGACCTTGTGTACGCTGACACCCTCAGTGGAAAGCCCGTGGTGACAGCAATTATTCATTTCCAGTAGCAAGCATTCTGCATAAGAACAATAGCAAATACCCAGACTGGGGGGAGGGAAGAGCATAAAGGCCAAGTACAAACAGAAGGATTGGTGTGAGAAGGATGGACACATTTGAAATCTGTTTCCTGCACAGGCAGCTGTGAAGAGCAACGTCCTGGAGACTCAGCACCCCCGGTCGCGTTCCTGTCAGGGCTCCAGTGCTGTTAGGAAATCGCTTGTCTCTCTGTCTGTGCTCAAGCAGCTGCTCAGCTGACTAGATAATTACCCAGGCTGATGGCCAGGCTGCCTGGAAACACATTTTGAAAAGGGCTTGCAAAGTGGGATTTCCAGAGTGCCATGAGAGCAAAGAGGATGGGTCCTAGGAGAGAGAGAGATGCTGTCTTGCTGTGACATTAGGGCTACAGTATTTTGGCACAGGTTCCCCCAAAAGCAAATATTTGTCCCAGAGTGCTCAGTGCTCATTTTTTTGCTAAAAAAAAAAAATAGCAATTTAAAGACAGCTAGAATGTAGTGGTTATCCTATAGGAAGGACATTTTAAAGAAAACCAAGGGTAATGCTGGACCCTTGTTCTGGGAAAAGTGAAGACATTTTTGGGGGAGCAGAGGCCGGGGGATTGATGACAAGAAACAGGGCTGAACAAACAAGCAAAGAATTTGGCAGATAAAAAGAAAGGTCAAAATCTGAGGTACAGAAATGAAAAGCACCCGTAGTAAGCCTTCCAGTGAAAACCATCTTTATTTAGGATGTTCTTGTAAACCCTTCCTTCCACCAGATTCAGGCAGAGTAAATGCTAAGAAAAATGTTTTTTTCAAAATATTTCTGCATCTGGGGTTTATGTATAGTTAACTGACAGCTGCCAAATCATGTGGATTTCTCCTCAAGAAGCAAAAGCTCTTGCGTGAGGCCATAGAAATACTTTGTCACAGAAACGATGTATTGTGATGTCCCCTTCTCTATTTTCCTTTTGCTGGAAAATGAAGAAAATTGATTTTTGTTACAATTATTATCAGCCTAATCAAACTGTTACTGCCAAAGTGAAAAATTAGATTTTTTGGCTGACCCAAATGTTCCTATCACAAATGCTACATAATCTGTAAATTATCACAGCCAGCAGGTGACAAAACATTTGCAGTTGTTACACAATGGGCCTCCAGCTCACTGTCTTATATTCTATCAGTGTTAGCTGCATTCTTCATTTCAATGAGGTGTTCTTAGTCACCATAATTAGACTAAGGCAAGATATGTTACATCATCCATCCTACTCAGCCCACTTCTTCCCAAGACCTTTGTCTGGTTTCAAATGGCTCAAATTACTTGGACTCTTACCATGTCCCTTGAGAGGCTATCCAACAGCATATCTGAGGTTAACTACTTTGTGCTGTTCTCTCTGAAAGTAGACAATATTTGCAACACAAGATCAGCAGCTGGAAACTACACCTGTCACCAGAAACTGTGATGCTATGCTAAAATCAGAAAAATCTGAAGTCCTATGTAATAAGAAAGGAAATGATGCTAACATGGTTTATTGTAATACAGCGTAGGGATCAAGTAATAGGTCCTCAAAGCACCAAAGAGGAATGAACGCTTCAAGGTAAATCTGCATATTAAAAACCAATCCATTGTTTTAAGAGTAAACATGTCAAGAAAAGTAAAATGCATGTCTCATTTTGGGAAACAATGAGTTGATTTTCAGTATAGAGGCACGCTACAGAATTTGCATTTTAGGGATAGTTCTGGCATTGTCTTTCAAGATAAACAGATTTCCGAGAAATTCCTGCAGCAGAAAGGCTGGGACTCTCTGGCTATTTGCATTAGAGACTTAATTCAACTCAAAAGAGCCCTGCCTCATTTAGGAATTTGTCTGCAGCACTTCTAGGAATCTGAAGAGCAGCAGCAGAAGCATCTGAAGAGAGATCTTAAATATGTGTAGATGTTTACTTTTACTTGTCTTGCTTTTTGAGATTGCTAGATGGTCTTTTGACTAAGCTTAGGGGAAAATGCATTTTTATTAGTTTTAATAATTAGTGTTTGGGGACCTAGAACAGTCACAGGTAGAAGTTGACTGTAGTAAGAATTTAAAGAATATCCGTTGCAGAAAAAGCTGCCTGTGGTTTTGGTTTTCTAAAGTACAAGACTCTTTTAGGAAAAAAGCAAAACAATTCTGTTCTTTCAAAATGACACAAGTTACCTGAATAAAATTAATTTGCTCTTATATAGAAGTATTTGGCACACTAGTCCAGTCAGTTGCCTTCTTAGATAAAAATTTGGTTTGGAAAGCAAAAAACTAGTTGGCAATATTTGAGCTATTATATCTTACATGTTTCTAAATTAGCCTGTTTTTCATATTTCTGTGACTGACTTAAAAAAATACTGGAAATCTAAGATTTTTTACAAAATAATTCCACAGTTTTTAGGATATAAAGCACACTTTAAAAAAAAAAACAACTTGGCTCCCGTTAGTGATCCTCATACAGAGCTCAGCTTTTCAATTTGTCCTCTATGCCAAATAAAGTGCTCTGTCTGTCAAAGCAATTTCAGCTGAAGTTTTAAGGATGGCTTTTCAGGTGCCTCACGCTGTGTTTAACAAAAGGACTGAGAGAGGGACTGACAGATTATAATCATACATTCATCATCCTCATTTCTCTACAGGCATTGAGCACAGCACAGCGTGCAGTTACTGGAGGGAGGAGGGCTGGGCTTTGGTTGTGTGTCTGACACAACAGCTGTCAACATGTGCAATAAGGAGACAGATCTGACTTTCAGCTCCTCATCCTCAGGGATGACTCTACTCCGAACCCACTTACTGTCAGTAGGTGCACAGCTGTACACATATAAAAATACCACTGCCTGCTTACCTGAGGCTCTCAATGCAGATATACAAAATAAATTCACACCTCTCAAGAGGCAAGACAGAGAGCACTGTTTGGATATTCTGTCTATGCACACAACAAGGTTTCCATAATGAGGAAGTGTCCTGTCACATCACTTGGATGGAGAGAGATGAATCTTCTTTAACATTGTCTTTTTTTCCAAAGTATCTGTCAACCTAGGAAGGGTTGTTTGTTTATTACATACTGAGAAGAGAATCTCTGTGTCAGTAGTTGTTCCGTAACTGCAAGATTTGGGGAGCATCTTTGTTGGTCTTTGTTGGTTTAACATCTAAACATAGATGTACTAATTTAGAAGACCACTATTAAGCTGATATTAAATTAGAAATAGTCTCTACCTGTAAACTTTTCCTTAGTTCAGGAAGACGTTATAACCATAACTTTCTTTTTTATTAGTATTATTTCCTCAGTAGAGTCACCCATTGTTCCTGTCATTCAAGTGATGCTGTGGGCAAAGACTATGTGATACAAAGAGTACACAATACAAGCTCATAGCAGTGGATGTGTGTGATTGTGTTATAAACTCTGGGTGGTGGTTAGGCAGGACTGAGCTGCTTGACTTACAAGTCTGGCAGATGAGTAGAACAGGATTTTTGGTCTACACTGAGCAGAAGTGTTATGTAGTGTATTCAGACTGGGCCTCTACATTGCGCATGTTCAGAAACAACAGCCATTCCTAGTGCACATCAATAGGTCAATTGCAGGTTATTTTTACACTCCTCCTCCATGCAGAGCGTTCCTGAGATGATGACTGCATTTGAGTGGGTGTCACAGGGAATGCTTAATTAAATATAATAAAATGACTTAAAATAATCTGTGGTGCTGTAAAAAGTCCACTGTGTTGCACAGCAAACACATTCAGGTCCTGTCAGCAGTGTCAGAAACACAAAATCTTGTTCTGAAAAGTCTCAGTTTCTCCAATACTTGAGCAACAGGAAAGCATATGGCTGCCTCCAGGGCAGAATGTAAGGCAGCTGAGTAGTGCTGGAGGGTAACAGTGCCAGGCACTAGCTAAGTTGCTCTGCATTTGTTATAAAATGACTGAGTTGCTGTGGATGTTGGAATTTGTATTTACACAGCCCCAGTACACTGATCTAGCATGTCTTTGGAAGAGTTGTGAATGTGATATTTGGATAGATTGCCCTGCATGTCTCTAACCAATATGTGCTTTCTGCAACCAGTGTCTGCATCAAAAGCACCCAGCTGGACTTCCCCCTCTTCCAACTCTTCTGAGAGGCAAGCCCGTGCCTCAGAGAGCAGCTGGACAACCAACTCAGAGGACACCAGCAGCCCAAGCATTGCTCCCTCCTACACAGATCTGCAGTCACTCAATACCGAGGACTTGACCAGTGGTAGAACATCTGCAGCAGATTCAGCTGGTAAGAGGGAAGCCTTCAATCTTTTTGATGCTACTCGAACTCACTGTTCAGAACTGAGCCACAGGGAATGGATCCAAAACAGAGCAAACTCAAGGATTAGGCAGACTAACCTTTTGTTCTACTCTAATTCCAAAAAAATCACACTTGGATTGTACACAGCGCTGACATGTGCAGGCTCCTGAAGTTAGAGCCAAGTGCAACTATGTACCTGTTGATAGACTTGGAACATTTCAGGTTTTCACATGCCACAATTAGCTTAAGCTGATCTAAGAACTAGTATGCTGTGTGACAGGCTGGATGCCTTTCCTAAATTTCCATGAAATTTTCTCAACAGTGTATTCAGCTGAGGCAGGCCCAGTTCTCCTTGCTCGTCTCTGTTTCAGGGAGTGCAAAGACACAGATCCAGTTTGCTGGAGGCATTCTATGCATAGTGCTTTGCACTGTTACTGAACAGTAAATGCAGAGAGAGTTTAAGACATGACATAAGATGGTTCAGTAGCAGATTTTAACCATTTAAGGACCTTATAGCTGACCTTGTAGGGCTCTACTCAGACACAATCCTGATTGTGGAAAAGTGTGCTACATGGCATTGTAGCTCTTTGCTCCCCAGTTGTACTCTGGGTAAGCTGGAGAAGGAGGAGTAAAGCAGAGTGGTACCAGTCATGTCATGGAGAATAGGAACTCCTGAATGACAAAGCTGACTTTCACAGCGCATAAAAAAGCTGACATGTCAGGACATAGAAAAAATACACAGCTCCAAGAGGAAGCACCTGCACTATGTTGGAAGCTGTTCAACCCAAGCTGAGGAAGGTCAGTAGCTACCCAGCTTGGTGATGAAAATTGATTCCCTCGTGTTGTGATAGCTCAGACCTGGGAGATACTTAATGTGTTTTCTCTCAGCTGGTGAATGTAATAATATGTGGGAAATAAGATCTGTTTTGTGAGAATGAGTTTCCTAAGCCTCACCGAGGTCATATGTCCCTTCCACAAGAAACATATGCATGCATCACCTGCAGAGAGTGATATTTGGTGGTTCAGTGAAGCTGGGTTAGACTTCCAGGCAGGTTTTTTAACAGCAGCATGGTAGGTGCTGGCTCAGTACTTTAGACTAAGGATTTGTGGAGAAGTAGTAGTTACTTTTTATAAGGAGAGCTGTTTCTTTTTTCAAACAATTAAGTTACCACAAATTTGTCTGACCATTTTTATTTTGGAATACTCTGCTTCTCTGTACCTCTGAGTTTGGAAACCATTTTTAGATAGAATAGGCAAGCTAGACAATATGCTGTATATTGCTGTTTTCTTGATTTGGTATAGGATGCTCTTACTGGGGCTGTCTCCATCTGAGCAAAGGGAATGAGGGGTTCCCAGTCTGCATATACATTCACATCAAGTCAAAGATAAAAGGGCTGCCTTATATGCCTGTCACGCATATGGGATTATATCCTATATGTGGCCGAAAGTGAAGCTGATACTTCAGTAAAAGCTTTGTGTGCAACTTTCTTACTATGTCCTTCTCAGTCAGTCACAAAATTGACATATTTATTAGCAAGATGAGTACAAAAACTCACTCCAGTCACCTAAAAATTTTAACAAGTAAAAAAGGAGGCAATATAAGTAAGGCTGTGCTGTTAGTTAAAACAAGATACACTAATCATAAACATAAGATACATAAAACATAAGATACACTTACACTTCCAATACCTTAGTGATACTGGAGCCTTCCTGTGACCAGGTGTAGAGTTTGCAAAAGGGCAGCATGAACGAAGTGCATCTGTTTGTCCTGTTCTTGGGATGCCTCACAGTCCACTCCTCATGGTGGCTGCTGGCATCAGTAAGGCTTGTGGAAGTGTGGAAGCTGAGGACATAGTGGCCATGGAATTGTACAGTTCTGGCTGCTTTTCTGTTGTTCAGTCCACCGTCAGCCCACCATAACAGTGCACAAGTGGACAAAAAACGTATGATCGTTTTCTTGTCTCCATCTTCTCTGCCCCTCACCAGAAATTTAGTTCTTTAAACCTGACTTAATTCAAGCATTTGATTTGCATTTCTTCCCTCAAAGGACTGACTGCCTCAGTCTGTAGTGAGTTTTGAA
Organism: Parus major; assembly: GCF_001522545.3. Taxonomy (NCBI): domain Eukaryota; kingdom Metazoa; phylum Chordata; class Aves; order Passeriformes; family Paridae; genus Parus; species Parus major. Next base: position 42,048,769 of record NC_031774.1, on the reverse strand, counting down.
GGCTCCATCAAGACAATGAAATGGCATGTACTTTGCCACGAAGGCAAAGAGAGGAATCCTCATGCTCTGTGTGATGATGAAGTCACCTTGACTGTTAGCCAGGATGTTTACTCCAAGGTCAAGCTTGCTGGAGGGGAAAAAAAAATCAGACTAATTTCACTGCTAAAAACCCTATGAAAATAATAAATCAATGTTTGATCTTCTTAGTGATGGTAAAAAATCAGGTCTATAAAACAGTCTGGGTTTAATACTGTTTCAAGAGAGAAAAACCAAGTGATGAGGAAAAGCATGAAAAATTCTACTCTGTGGTCAGATGCTAAGTAAAATAGCTATTTTAGCCATGGTGAATTTTTATTGCCTGAACAGGATAAAAAGATACTCTGTTCCATAATTTCACCACTTGTATTGAGTCTGTCCTGCATGCAGAATGCTTAAACACCAACTGCCTGTGGTAGTTGAGGGAACAGGGTTTTGTGTGGGAGCAGATTAAAGCCTGACTGCAGGCATACAGAGAGACAAGTGTCAGCCATAAAAATGTGCATCTTAGTGTCTGGGGCTGGTAGACTCTAAGCAAGTAAAATTGGCTGGGAATTAACTTTCCCAAAACTGACACAAAATTTGAGTGTAAAACCTATGGGCTTGGGCTTATATAATGCATGTATTTATAAAAGATATGGCCTAGGAAGATATTTTAGGAAGATGAGAGACACCTGAATGGTTCAACCTGAAAGTTTACCCTTGCTACAGGAGACTGCAGAGAACCTCCCAACTGATGGAATTGGGATAAGCAGATTTATGTCCTGTAAAGGCAGCAATGTTCACAGTGGTAGAAGCTAGTTACACAGAAGGTAAATGTTGCATGAGCAGAGCTGAAAAAGATTTCTTTTTCTATCAAAGTGCAGCTAAAAGAGGCTGCACTCCCGTGCCTATGCTTGTTTGAGCTCTGCCACCAAGAAGCCTTTTACATTACCCTCATCTTTGTCAGCACAAGGGACTCAGGCCTGCAGCAGCTAGCCAGTAAATGTGGGTCAGGTGATAGTGCACCGTCCATTTAATGTGGGCGTTTTTATGTGGTTGTAACAGCTGGGGTTTCACAGTGGTGTGAAGCTGCATTTGGTGCTGGTGAAGCGCCCCTTGCCTCAGAGTTCCTACCATGCCTCGCCATGCCACTCAGCTTGGATCAATGAGCGTGAAAAAAAGTGGGAACTTTTGGCCTTTGTGCTGTGCTCTGCAGGATAAGTAACACAGGACATCTCTGTTACTGATACAATACAAGTATTTGTTCCTTCTGCAGCAGATGCCTGTCTCAGCTTTCAAAAAAGGCCAAATAACTGTGAGACAGAGGAGCAAGGAAGAGGCCTTCTTGTAACTGTGGTTATGCATCTGTTCTGAGGTTTATAATTGATTTAGATTTCTGCATTTCACCATTCTTCTTTAAAATAATTTTATTTATATAAATTAAAATTATGTTGTATACAAAATATAAATACTTATATATGGTCAATATGTATATAATAAAGATATTATATATATTTACATAGCTCATAAACTATATTCTATTATAAACTTAATAGAATATATATAGTAGAATCTCTCTGTATTATGTAATAAAGCTGTGTGTATGTGTGTCTGTGTAGGCATAAATTTCCTCACAGCAATTTTAGGTGTATCGTTGCTAGTTTAGTTGTTTCTGTTGTGGTTTGTATCTTAGCAAAGCTGCAGCTGAGCCATGTTTGATGCTAACAGTTCAATTTGCTGACCAGTTGTTCTCTTTGGCACTTTCTTGTTTCTCTGGAACTACTGGGATATTGAGGAAATAGCTATGTTATTATTTTCTGAGAACATCTGCATGTTTGGAGATATAACGTTACATGATTGACCCCTAACTTCTCAAAATCTGGACAGTTCATTAATATCACAAGGAATTAGTTCTGAGAATGGTGTTATTTTCAAAGTAAAACACATTGTTTAACAGGATTCTGGTGCTTCTGTTCCAAACCTTGGAAATGGCAATTCTGAAAAGCTGTTTCAGCTAGCTCCTCAAGGTAGTAGAAGGCGAGTAATAACTTTTCAAACCTTTTCCTAATGCTTTTCTGCAGTAATTCTGTTGCATTTCTTCTGTAACTGCACCAGCCAGATACTGAATCCTGATATGATGACTGCAAGGATGGTGTTCTGTGAGTGTCAAACAAGCAGCTTTGAACAGATTATATAGCTGTGCAATGTGGTTGCACTGAATGCCATGAACAGGCTACAAGCTCTGAAATGATTCCATGTTAATTACCGTGGCAAGAGGGAAAATAATATGTACTGGTGATTACCACCTTCCATCCACAACTGCATTTCAGTTATGCTGTGTAACTATTAACCAGCTTGTGCTGGTGTCCCAGTCACGTGAAAAACGTGAGAGCCTGCCAAAGCCAACTGGAGGGGCTGCAGAAAGGAACATCCAACCCTTGCTTCAAGGAGGGGACTCCAGAGTAACATGAACAAATAGCACCTAAAATATATTTTTAAATAACTCCAATCTGTAAGGGCTAGATTCATCACCAGAGGCAGGGTTTTTTATTTTTCATGTCAATACCAACTAGCAATTCAGGAGTTTTATATCCTAGTTGTCATCACATTTTTCTTATACATTTTTAGCTTCTTGAAGGGTAATGAATTAGTGGGACAGATCTGGGAAGCTAGGTCTAGATAATTCATAGCAGTAGAAGTGTTGAGATCCCAAGATAGACCTGTGTACTGGGAATTAGCTCGTCTTCAAGGCTTTCTCGCCACAGTATCCCAATGACCTCTGTAGTACTGTTCAGTCCTCATCCCTGTTTTGCAGTGGGGAAGCCTGCAGCTTGGTTGTGCAAGCTGGACCTAGGTGAAGTAGAAATAGCTTTTGCTATATAGACTGACAATCTTGCTCTTTGATGAGGGCTGCAGGTGAAAGCAGTGGATCAGAGTCACTGTCTCAGTACCTTCTTGTGGCAAGAAGGAAGGCACGGAAAATCTGCCAGGAGGAAGGGGGAAGGGTTATAATGAGGGAAGAACAGGTACAAAAACAAATGTTTATTTCTGTCTATTCAGTAGAGGGAATTACAAAATAATCTTGGTGTGCAGTCATCTGTCTGATTCATAGGCTCTAAGGCCAGAAAGGAGGACTGTAATGTCATTATTATTGTCTAATCTGTCCTCCTGCATATCTCAGGCCAACAAACCTCACCCAGTCACTTCTACACCAAACTCTCAGTTTGAAATATACAACACAACTGCAGGCTGTTCAGAGAAAGCATTGAGAACAGCCCTGAGGAAAAGCATGTGGGAGTGTTGGCAAATGAAAAGCTCAACGTGAGCTGGCAATATGGAAGAAATTCTTTACTGAGGGTGGTGAGGCACTGGAAAAGATTTCCCAGAGAAGCTGTGGATGCCCCATTCTTGGAATTAAGTCTTCAGGGCCAGGCTGGATGAGGCTTGGAGCAGGCTGCTCTAGTGGAAGGTGTCCCTGCTCATGGCAAGGTGGTTCAAACAAGATGATTTTTAAGGTTGCTTCCAACCCAAGCCATTCTATAATACTATATCCTGAGCAAATATTTGCATAATATCTTTCTGATTAACATCAGCTACAGCAAAGTTAGTCCCTGATCAGCCATTTCCATCCCTTCAAAAACTTCATTTTTAAAAAGGACTGTCCTAGTAATAGCATGTAAAGCAAGCTGAGATGTCACTGAGCTCAGCTCTGCCAGCTCTTGTGGGGCTATATGTAGTTTGCTAACTTCAGAAGGTCCAATATCTGCCTCCGCTATGCCCCAGAAAATAACACTGATTATTTATCTTATCTGTTACCTTGCCTCACAAAGAAGAGTGGCTGATGCTGCTGTAAAACTATGAGACTCTTGCTTTTTCTTCAGGAACAATGAGATACATCAGGGTGTAGGAGGACAGGATTTAATATTGCTTTTATAGGAAGAAAGGAGTTAGAAGAAAGCTCAGAAGTGTCTGCTCTACTAATGCCTGCTAGGCTGAGTCTTACGGTGCTTACCCCCATGAATTAATTAGGCCTTCCCTGCTCCTCCACATTCTAAGAAAACCAAGTCTAACACAAGGAGGAGGCAAAGTGTGAGAGGAGAAAGTGACAGTATGAAAGAACTGAGTCTAATTTTCATTATTGCTTGAAATGTTATAATTAAAAACTTTATATATAATAACTTTGCTTTTTAATTGTTTTCTTGTCTGCTTGCTAGCATAGAATCAGTTCTGATCTCCTACATGTCATTGGTCCTGTCCTGCAAAAAGCTAAATGATCATCTCCTAGTTTAGGCGCTGTTTTCTTCTGATGGCTACTTGGAAGTGCAAGATACAGTAACTGTGGATTTGTAGCAGGGATATATTTATTACAGAAGAGCTAAATGCTGAGCCTACATGGTATTCTTGAGGAAGTTCACTCTTTTCACCAATGCTTTTACATAGATCAGCTGAAAGGACAGCAGAGAGATGTCCAGGGTAAGTCACAGGACTGACCTTCTGATCTGCCTTTATGTAGGCAATATCCTGAGAAAATAGATGTGAATAGATGCTTTGTAGTTTGTCTCAGGCCAAGTGGTAAGAAGCTCTTTTTTTCTGTTTGTAAGGCTGTGATTTGTCAGCCACAGTGTTTACGTTGCCCCCAGTCGGTCTCTCATGCAGAAAGCCACGTGCTGATATGATAAGCCTGAGGAGTTCTGCAGGAGATTTTGCAGCTGGACAGGACATTTCAGTGTAAAGCTTAATTGGAGATGTTATGCTTAAGTGCAGCATCTATCAGTGATTGCTGTGTTCACAGAGGAACAGCTTGGTTTATTTGGACCGATTCTGCAGGATGCTAAGTGGCTTCCAAGCTTAAAGCTGCTGGGAGAGAAGAACACCAAGATATCTCCCCCCATTGAGCTCTTTCAAAGTGGAAAACATCAGTGGGAGTCTTCAATGACGTTATCTCGCCTGTTGCATTCAGTTCCTGCCACATGCTGCTGTACTGCTGACAGGAGGCAGGAATGGCACTGTAGCCATAGAGCAGCTCTGGAGAAGCACTGTCCCAGCTTTGTGCCGCTCGGCACCACAGCCAGTGCCCTACAGCACTGGCTGCACCCCAAGGAACGCAATTCTGCAGCTCCTGAACCACCACAGGATTCACTTGCAGGGAGGAGTCACCCACCTGAGAACTGGCATTTTCCACCCTTGACTCTACATGGCAGAGAAGCAAGCAAGGCTTCAGCAGTAGCACCAATTAACAAGAGTTGTAAATCATTGCTTGTGCTCTTGATTAGAGATCCCAGATCTGTGTGGAATTTCCTGTCTGATCATGAAGGGGCTGAATGGAGCTGGCAGAGTAAAACAGCCAGTGAACAAGCTGGCAGCAGCAGAGAGCAAGTAAGAATCAGAAATTTCACAACACCCAAATGCATGGATTTGCTAGTTTTTCTCTTGCTGTGATATCATCTGAAACCTAAGAAAGGCTCAGGGGATCACTGGTCTATGCATCACAGGAATTGGAAAAGTGATGATGAATGCCTGTAGACCAGTTACAGAGTCATCTTCTCAAAGAACACTGTGGGATAAAATGGGAAGCAGATTTCTCAAAAATATGAATAGTGAACAGAATAATTTAAGCAAAATCTTCAGCTTCTATGTTCACAACCTATTTTCTTGTCCCCACTTAGAAACTTGTGATAAATGTCCATTTTTATCAGGACTTCTGCCTCCTTTTTTCTTTTATTCAACCCCAGTGTTAGGGGAAAAATATAACACTTTCTGTTCTTTCAAGGCAGAAATGAGCAGAGTTGGATGACAGTACTCTAGGGAATCTGCTGATTTATGTCTTTACTTCAGTATCTCTGTTTTTTACCTCATCTAGTCTTGATCATCATTTACCTCATCTAGCCTTAATAACCATGTTCATCTGTAATTACAAGCAATTTGGTCTTAATTGTCCTCATGTTTGACAGATGAGACCAAAAGCCTCTGCCTGTATAAACTGGTATTTGCATTATGACTGTGTGTATTACATGAGAGGAAGAGGAGACTTCATGCTATTTCTTCATTCTGATCTTGGTTAGCAAGAAAGAGAATTGTGATTCTGGGTTTTGTCACATGGATTCCAGTCCAATTTACTTGACAGTACCTTTGCGGTACTGCAGTATATTTCATGGACACTGATTAGAACTAATCACTTAGGACTCAATTTTTTAAAACTATTAAGAATGCTCAGTACCTTTTGTGAAGAAGTCCAGATCTGGGTTTTGCACGTAAAACTGTTTCCAAGATTATCGTGTCCCAGCTATTGTTGTTACAGTTGAACAAAATTTTCAAACAGCTTCAGCTGAGTGTGCTCCTCTCCAAATCTAGCCATCAAATTTAGTGTCTAAAAGGAGATTAGAGATCCTGCCACCATATGTCCTGTAGCTCTGCATTCTCAAGCCCATTACAGGCTTTGTAGAAATTATTTCATTTAAGCAGAGACTTTAGTTAATGGTTTATTGAAGCTGCTATATTTTCACATGCAGACATTTCAGAGAGCTTTAAACATTCTTTACTTAAGATCATAGGAATGGAATCTATGACCCAGGACCCTGATATAAATGTATTCATGACCATTTCCTATCCATGTGTTCCTGTGCCAATATTGTCTTTCAAATAGCTTTTTGCCCTCTCCAGTGTAACCACTTTAATATATTTATACAGGGTAATTATCTCTCTCTCTGCGTTCATTTGCTAAACTGACTGAGACAAGCTCTTTAGTATTCTGGTTCTCGATTCTCCTCATCCTAGAAAGCTTTTCTCAGCTCACATTGCTGTTTGAATTACTCTTTTGGGTATATGATGATCAAAACTGTGCAAGACTGAGGTCTCACCACAGCCTGATATCAAGATACTAGTTTTCCCATCTTCAGGAATTGTCTCCTTGATACATCCCAGGATCTTACTTCCTCTTGTGCCAGTGCATCAGGCAATTACCCTTGAAGTATATTCAGATTGTCTGTATGTGCTTGCTGTGTCCTGCCTCTGCTACACATGCAGTTGTATGCTTAGTGGTAGGCTTGAGTCTCAGAAGGGACTGGGGTGGAAAGAGAGCACATGCCAGCACAGAGAGTACAGAGAGGCACATGGTGCAGCCAGCAGGGCAGACAACTGGAGGGTGTTAGTGCATTTGTCACGCCAGCCACAGCGCCAGCTTCATCCTTCCTGTGCCTCAGGGCTGCACAACGCTGCCTCCAGCATGGGCTACTGGCTCCACAAGTGGGACACGAGGTTGGCCCAGGGCAATTCACCTCCTCTGCAGCAGGCCCTTCACCAGCCAGCCAGAATTAGGATCTGGGTGGGAAAGTTTACATAAAAGAAGTAAGGGGGGGCTTTCCTGGAGGCTTTGCTTTCATGAACCCACCACTCCTCCTCCCCTGGACTGATTTGTTTGTTCAGGCTTGGTTGCCTCCAGCAACACATTATTAGCGCGAACTATGGTGTATCCTGGGAGACCTGCAGGATTCCCCGCAAATCTTTTGAGTTTTTTGTCTCCAAGGAGGAAGAGACACAAAGGCATTTCACTCTGTTGACGCAGTTGCATGTGCATTGTTCCCCTTCTTTGAGTGTTGGTGTGTCTCTTCAGCAAGTGCTGTAATTAGATTGCACAGTCTTCATCTTACATTTTCGTCTCAGTGAGTAGATTATGCTTTTCTTGGGAAAGCCACCAAACTGCAGTGCTTAAAGGCTGTATTTGAAAACATGCTTAGCTGAAGAGGTTTCAGCAGAGCTGTGTACTTACTGTTGCACACACAGATCTGTCCTTGCTGATGGCAGACCTCAGGCTTTCAGGGTAAATCTGGCCTTAAGATAGATACAGATTGTATTAGGCATGAGCAGTTTTCCTTGATTTAGTATGGCTGCAAAGGCAGTGAAGATACAGTGACATGGGTTAACAGCACGGCTATGCACTCAGGGCTCTGCTAAGCCCATACATCTCTGCTAAAATCAATGTCACTGCAAATTCTTCAGATATAACAAGTGTTATGAGAGCTTCCCCACGATGTGATCAAACTCTGCAGGTATGCTTTTGATCTCTGCTTGGTTTGAAATTACAGGACTCGGCTTCAGCTCCTTTGGCTCTTCTTTGTCCCAGGCTTGCGGGGACCAGCCTGTGTGTCACAGCACAGCTCAAACATCATGAAGAGCACTTGATTTCCTGATTAGTCACGTATGTGTCCAGAGATGGACAGCATCAGATGAACTGATCTCCCATAAAGGTCAAAGCAGCTTAGCTAAGAGTGGTCAGTGCTCTAGTAGATAAAGCATCAACAACAGATGGCATCTCAATAAGAGAGAAGTCGGTGGCAATGGACATGAGGGCTCTCATAACAGTGATGCTGTCAGTAATGGAGGGCTATTGAGAGGGCAGAGGAGTTTAGGGAAATGAAGAGGTGTTTTGAGTGTGATCTGCTTTCACCAGGTGATTTAGTTGCCAAGAGACTCAGATGTTAAAAAGTGGTGACTGAGGCTTCAGCTCTGTCTTCTGTCCCCCTGCCAAGCCAATCCAGGCCTGATAGAGGGCAGGGGACTAATGGGGCAAAAGGGTGAGCTGTGCTTTGCTGAGATTGACAGTCCAGCTGCATCCACAGAACAAAAGCAGTTTGTCTCGCGTGTCTGAGCAACCCAAACCTGAACTAATGGAACAAACAGGTGTGAAAGGAGAAGGGTTTTGCCAGACCCAGTAGCTCCTTGTCTGCTGGATAAAAGGAAAAGGTCAGTAGAAACCGACTCATCCCTCATCAGATGGCAGGGAGAAGAGTCACTCTTCAAAGAGCAAAGGCACTTGAGATTAACCTGATAATTCCTGGATCATTCTCAAGTCAAACAGCATGGGACCAGGACCCAGGAGGCTTCTCCTGCTACACCTGGAAACCCAGCTCATATGCCTCTTGATATCTTTCTCCAGGGGAGAAGTAAGGGGGAAGAAAATACAAGAATGGATGATTAGGCTATACTTTTTCTGCATTTGAATTATTCCTCAGTGAACAGCTTTAATCTTCCTGCTCCAGCCCATCTCCTGCTTTACAGAAAAGTTTTAATGTGGCTCTTTAGCCTCCCAGCTGCCAATGCTCTAAGAAATGCTCTTTAACTCACACAGTCCCTTTTCCCTTTCTTCACCATAGGATTTTCTCTCTTCCTCCCCATTTTTTCTCTTCTGGGTGCTCCTCTACTTCTATTTCTTTCCAATTTAAAATAACTTAGATGCTTAAAAGCTTTGATACCAGTGACATCACCTTGTTTCTAGTGAGTGACCTGCTGCATCCTGCATTCCCTTCTGGCAGGGAAGGGAAAATGAATAAAGGGACTGTCATTCCCCTTACTTGGCAGAAGGCTCTCCTTTGAGAAAATAAATATCAATTCTAGCAGTGGGTAATGCTTTAGCATTAGCTAAAAAAAATAATTGTATTATCTTTAAAATAAAAAACCAAAAGTATTATCTTTAAAACTCAATTTTACGGATGAAAATTTTGTGGATATTTTCATTTTTCTGACTTCATTAGGTCATTCCCCTACCCATAAAAAAAGAATCTTTATTTTCTGTATTCAAACACTATGAGTAGTGTTTGAGTATAGAAGTCTTCACTTAAATTAGCATAAATTGGGAAAATGCCACTCAAATTGATGGAGACAAGTGGTCTCTATGCTTAACATCATAACCACCTAGAGTCCCCATGGAATAGTCTAGAGAGACATATAATACAGCCAAATTGCTAGTCACACTGAGACTGTTACCTACCTGAAATGAAAGTGTAAAATATGATCTTGTGCCATTTTAATCTAATTGCCTAGTCATCATCAGGAGGTAAATTCCTCACTGTCTTTCCTGAAAAGTTTAAGAACTTAACACTCCCTATATATTTCTTTAGGTTTTTGTTTCAAAAGCCTTCAATCCCAGTTCTGTTTGGCAAATGCATTATATTGTATTTTTTCATATAAGTGGAGCTGGCTTTGCAATGTGTTTAATAAAGTCAGTTTCCACACTGACCATGTGCAACCAAAAGGGAGGATGTTTAAAAAGAGGAAAACACTATGGTGAATATATCATAATGGTCTCCAAATTGTATGCTGCATCTGCCAGTGCAGTTTACTTTGAAGCAATGTTCAAGTCAACACTTGTACAAAACAGTGACTAAATGGTGAAATGGTAAAAATGGTGAAAAAACAACTTCTGTTAAAAAATAACTGCTAGACTCACTAAGGCAATGAACTACGGCCATGGCATGTTTTGTGTTATCTCTGTCTTCTGTGATGAATGGCAGGATGCTTCTGTTGAGCACTGTAAGGATAAAAGTAACTTTTAATTCTTGTAGTGAGGTAAGATGGTGGGAACAGTGGAGATCCTCCAATATAATTTTCTACTCTGTGTTTTCTCCCACAGCGATTTGAATACAAAGGCTGCCTTTATCAACTGCATGCTTGTTTGGTTTTTTTCCCTCAGCTTCTCATACTTTATTATTTGGCTATGAATTTTAAAGAAAGGAGCAGAGATAAGAAATTAGCACCCTTTGTGTCCTATTGAAAGCATATCAACCCCTCCTCCTTAGACACTGCAAAATTCCTTGCTAATAAGGCTGACTGAGCAAGTCTTCATTAAACTGCATGTTGCTGGGCTGAAGAATTTGTCTCCATCAGCCATTCCAACCATGACCTGGACAAATCAACCGTGATGCTTCAGATGTGAAAAGCCTTTGTTTGGTTTCTCACGTTCTGAACACAATTAGTAGCTCTGCAACTCATCTCTTTGGCCAAGGTAGAGTCAGGCTGTCCCTTGCTATAACTACTGGTCTTGAGATAAATCACTCTGAGCATTCCTCAAGTGATTCAGTAGAATGTGATTTTAACCATGTAATTCCCAGTCCCATGGAAATGCATGGCAGGTGAGAATAAAGCTGGTTACACCCAGTTGGCATAGTCACTCTGTACTGTCTGTGATGGTAATCTGATAGGAAATGTAACTAGACAAAATTTCCACTAAATTGGGGTAAAGAAACCGACTTTTGCAATATGTCTGTCATTAAGGTGACTTCTCTCAGCTTCCAAACACTGTGGCCCAGATGTTTACCACCTCTTCTTTCAACCAGGAGTAAGTTACAGTAGATGTGACTTTTGTGTAACGTGGCAGAATACACGAGTCTTCCATTAAAAATCACCTTCCACTTGAAGATAAATTGATTATAAATTATACAAATAAAGGAGACTGCTTTTTGTAATAGTCATTAAAGGCTTAGGAGCTGTTTCACAAATATGTAACTCCTTGAGCACGTCAGGGTTTGCTTTTCTCCAGAAGAATGAAAGGCCGGAGTTTTAAGCTGTATTTCCTCCTCATAAATCCTGAGGATTGTGCATTTGCTTTGGCACTGGTTTTGCTGTTTCTTCAGATTGTCTCTGTTCCCTTCAGTGTTACTGCACTGGAGAAGTGGTATGCCTTCTAGTCATTATGGTCAGGAGTTAAGATTTCAGATTTTTTGCCTCAGGCACTGGTTGAAGCCTTTTTCTGTTATGTGGCTGAAAGTCACAAGGCAGCGGAAGCATGCAGCAGGTGAGCCAGGGTACTCTCTGTCTGTCTGTGTATTAATTATCTGTATTTCTGTATATGTGTGGGGTTATGCATGTATCCATGTAAATTCTTGCAAGACTTCAAACAAAAATCTCAGTTTTGATTGTTGTTGGAAGGGATGGGTGAACATCAGACCAACACAAACAAGTGGCTCTTCAATTTGACAGCTCTTAACAGTGCCCTGTGTTCCCCCCGGCATTCTTACCCATCCCATCCCTCTCTGTGCACACAGATCCTGGTCTCCTCAGCCACAGCACAGATTGCTTTGAGACAGCAAGGAAATGTTTTCTGTCAGAATTCAACCAGGATGTGAGGAAAATAGCATTCTCAGGCACTTCTGAACCAGCCTTGTCTTTGGGGCACAGAGCTCCTGCCTACAGCTTGGAGGCCAAGAAGGGCTTGGTCACTTGTGATAGGAGGGGCATCTAAAGGGATCCATTTCAAATGGATGGTTTGGACACCCTTAGGGGTGAAGGAGGCATCTCTCAGAGTTCTCAGCATGAGAACTGGACCAGCTGAACAGTGGTCTGTGACCTGTGAACTTCTCTACACATTTTTCTTCTCATAGACCTTAAACACTTATTGTCAAAATGCTGCTTCAGGCATGTAGATTTATGTAAGAAGCAGAAACTCGTCAGAGACTATGTCTCATAGATTTCACAGGTATCAGTGGGTTTTTCATATTTTCAGTCCTGAGAAGTTGTATTTAGCTCTGACTAGCACTTGCATTATGCTATTTGTATATAGCTGAGGAGTAGAGGAGTATCTGGCTTTCAGTTAATCTTTTCTCCCAATGTATTTTGATGCCTTTGATTCTCTGTGTGGTGTTTTTTTGCTTTGATTATATCCTGGCCTAAACCATCTTGTCCAGCTAGGATGATACTACAGAAACGTGTTCTGGACTACTGAGCTCTAATTTTGCCATCTTTTCCTCCTAATAAATGGATCCTGGAATAGCAACTGTTCAGAATTCAGTGCTTGTAAGATAAATTATAAACACAAGCTGAATGCTGTGACTGAGAATTGTGTTCCTGGGCTTGGTTCCTTCTCTTTCCAAACTGCTGCAGGATGAATACAGGCCAGCAGTGACAAGACACTGCTCAAGAGCAAGTCCTTATCTGCTACCTATGCTTCAAATGCCTCAGGAAACAGAGTTGAAACAGACTTTTATACAGCGTTCATGTTTTTTAGGATGAATAAGAATTAAAGAAATATGATTGTGAGGTGTGATGAAAAGTACACCTTCTCAGGGGTAGTTGGGAGAATTTAGAGACCTCTCAGCGATTTGCTCTGCATTAGACTGCCAAACAGGCCCCAGCAGTACAAGATATATTGGTTAGCTATTTACAGCACTATCTGTCGGAGAGCTGTCAAACATCCAGAGGACAATCTTTGAAGTGCCTAACTAGACACACAATATTTATCACCTGGTTTTAGTTTTTTGTAGGGGTTGTTGGAAAGGTATTGTGGCCACACTGGATTTTGACTGAGCTTCCATCAAGCTCCAAGGTGGGGTTTTGGCAGACTGGACCCAAACTAGCAATAGCAGGGTGGGTAGGATCCTTCTCTAGGATGAGAGACATGAAGTTCCAGTTGAGCTCTTGTGTAGAGAAAAGCAGAATTGAACTTAGGTTTCCCGCAGCCAAGCAGAGGCTGAGTAACCAGCTTAACAGGCATTTTAGAGCAAATTTATCCTTTAAATTTTTCACAAAGGCTCTTGACAGTTTTTGAGATATTCTGCTTAGAGAAAATAACAGCTCTATAGTGCATGTATTTTTTGGAAAGCAGGTTTTATTTCTTTCCCCAATCTGATTCTGTCCCTAATTTGAGTTAATTAATGTTCACTTTTTAGAAGGGGTTTTTTTTTGTATTAGACAGAAGGTCAAGGGACTACCACCTTATGAAGAAAAACCTGTTTCCTGAGAAACAACCTTGTTTCAGTATGTCTGTGACATCCCAGCACCCCATGCAGTGCTCTGTCGTGGTGGCCAGATTAATTATGGACCCTAATTGGGAACAAGAAACAAAAGAGGAGTCTGGGGAAAGATGACTTCATCTCCCTGCTCATCTTACATTACTGTTCCACACAAAAAGACTGGGGCAACAGATAGAACAGCAAACAAAACTATCTACATAGAGTTTTCTCTTGGCTGAGGAGGCAAAGGATAAAATGAGAAAACAAACACTGTTCACCTGGGAAGTCACAAGAGTAGATTTGAGTTTTCATTTTTTTCCAGGCAGCATGTTTGTTTAAGCCCACACCTTTAAAAGTTTTTGTTCAAGCAGTTTGTCATTGGGCTAATTTCTCCATCTCATTCTGCTTTAGTCTGAACTTGCTATAAGCCTGGGAATTTTCAGCCTGTGTGAAAGCAGCTTTTTCTTACACTGACAGAGAACGCCTTGTCTGCTACATGAAGTTGTTACAACAAGGTGTGGGAGGGAAGTGAGGCATGATGGTGTTGCATAAGGGACAGCTTCACGGTTGGCAGACCTGGGGGGATTGCAAAACAAATGTTCTGGTTCTTCCATTAATTGTTTAATTTCAGGTGAGTAGTATAGGCTTAAATTGGCAAAGGCCTAGACAGATAGGTTGGCACAAGTAAGGACAGCATGTGGCCACTCCAAGTTTACTAGTTATTTTGGGTTTTTTCTGAGGAAAGGCATCTAACCACTGATTCTGACTCCTTGCCTATCAACACATACATATCCCTCTAGTAAGGCAGTCTCTTCTGCAGGCTGGCAGGCACCAGCTTTGTTGCATGCTATTTGGCATCTTTCCCACAGGAAGGACTCACACGGTTGTCCTTGCATTCATTCCATCACCTACCCTCACCCCCTTTCATCATTTAATTCACAATCACCATTGTACCAACACCCAGAAGTCATAGCTTGACCTTTCATTTTTACTTCTGCATGCTGCCACATTCCACCATTTGAACCATAAAGCCATTTATCTTCTGTGGTTAATTTCATGTACTTAAAATTATTTCTATACCGATATAATTTGATGGGTAAATGACAAATCAGTAGTTTTTCTGTAGGCCAGGTACTTTTTGGCATTACTTCCCAATTGTACAGACAACCTTGCCTTCAAATAATCTGTTTTCCTCAGTGTGTCAAAATATCACGTGTATTTTTTTTTCTACATACTAATCAATAAGGGGAAATGAGAAAAACCTGAATAACCCAAGGAATGTCTCAGTCTTACACCTGAACTGCTTGGGGCAGAGGTAAGGGCAAGGAGAGAAAAAAAATACAGGCTGAAACAGGACATTTGGGAATACCTAGAAGTGTATTTGGCAGGTGAAGCACTCTGTTGGTGGACCTGTCTGTTTGGTACATAGGTGGGGTCTCCTTCTCCTTCCTTTTACGGCAAGAACTGGCAATAACTTCCTGGATCATTAAGTCTAATTCCTGCTATCACAAATGGACATATCCTGTTGTTGATGTCATAAATTTGTCTTGCTTGGTGTTTAAAAACAGGTGGTTTTATTCCTTTCATTCTCCATCTGTGAGATTGCACTGGAATCTCATATCCTTCCAGTGATCAAAAACCATCCTCGAATTTCTTTAATTTGAGAGAGAGACTTGTGTCTGTGATTGAAAAACATAGGAAAACGTTTCCAAGGAGATTAGAAATGACTGTCTGACTGAGTTCTTTAAGATGTGGTATGTGCTTTGCATTTAAAAGTTATCTCTGTATTTACCCAGCCTGTAGTAAATCTAAAACAGTTCACCTGAGAGGACAAAAGGAAATCCCAGTCCTAAAGCCAGTTGGTGACGGAAGAGTTAATGGTTCCACTGCTGACACGAGAGCAGCCTGCTGCATTTCTGCAAGGTGATCAGCTGAAATGTTTGGCAGTTTGGTTTAGTTTCGCCAAAAAAAGTGCAGCTTTTTTACTGGAGGAGGAAACCCCAAAACTTCGGAGGTTTAGTTGGGCGGACATTAACGTGAAGTTCCGCTCCCGTTTCGCCGGCTGCTCCCTGCGTGTCTGTCCGTCTCCCACCTCCTGCTCTTCTGGGTGTGCCAGACCTGCCCCCAACCTGCCGTTCCCCACCTCCGCCCTGCCCAGCGGGCGGGCCGGCGCGGCAGGCGCGGAGCTCCGCAGGGCAGGGCAGGGCGCCTTCCTCCGCCGCAGCACGGCCGGCACAGCCGGAGCCGAGCCCCGGGAGTGCAGCCAGGAGAGGACCCGCTCAGCTCGGCCGCCTCGGGGTGCTTTTCGTGCTTCGGTGGGAGCAGGAGGAGGAGCAGCGCATAAACTTCTTTTAGAAGCAAGGTACTGCAGCAGCGGGGCCGGTGCGCGCCTGGGCAGGCGGAGGGATGGCTGATCCTACAGAGAAAGGAGATTGGGGCAAACATCTCCAGCCCATGAAGTCCAAGGGAACCTCCAACACGATATTATTGGCTTTGGAAAGTTTTATTTACAGGTAGGGTTAGGTGCTGTGAGCGCTACTGGTAGGATGAGGCAGAGAGTTAACGTTTCGTCCCCTGAGAACAAGTGATTAAAAAGAGAATTGGACGTTTGTATGCAGCTAAATCGGCATTTGATTTCCTCCTGTGCCTTATTCATAACGCCCACTGCGCTGGTACGGACGCACCGTGTTGTAGAGCCGAGGAGCGCGTGGGGGAGGAGGGTGGTTTGGTTCCTGAACTTTGGTGGGACGTTATTTCCCTTCTGATCAGACGGAGGAAAAGTTGCCTGTTTCTTTGTATAGAAGATAAAATGAAACATACGAAAAGAGCTGCATTCATTTTCTGCAAATATTGCTGAAATTATAATGGAGATCTGTGTCTGTGCCCAGTGAGATGCTCAGGAAAGGGAAGGTTTGGAAGCAGGATTTGCTGTGATGTTAACAGCTCTGAGCTGTTCTGTATAGAATTTCAGTGGGTGAGTGAGCAATTCAGATTCGTCAAGGCTGCATTGTTAGGGGATTTCAGTGCCTCGGTATTTGTTGAAAGCACAAGCAGTGCATTTCCCCCATGTATGCAGGAATAAGCAGCTGGATTTACACAAAAGTGTACATCAAGAATCGAGTTTTGAAGTGCAAGAAAGCAAATTTCAGCTAAGTTTTGCTATATAAGGAAGGGTAATCGCATGCAAAATATTTTATTCCTCTGTTATTTTCAATATAATTTAGTACTGCAGTATCATGTGTAGGATTGTGTATGTCTGAGTACTTTGAGAGCAGGTTGTGTGAGGACATCCTCACAGATATGTTTATACTTGGCCTTCTGAATATTGGTCTGGCTTTCTTTGTAACTTTTTGTAAAATCTAAAAAACTAAATTTTTCATTTTTTACAGTCAGTTCCAAGATGCTCAATTTGACATCAACTCTCCACATCCAATTTAGTTTTATAATTATTTTTCTCTGAGGGAACAGCACTAAAATTCATTCAGCCGTTTTGAAATTAATCACACAACAGGGGAGTGGGATGGAGGCACTTAAATAACCATTGCTATATTTTTTCCCATGCAGATTAAAAGGTCTAAAAGCTTTAAAGTGATCATGTAGCTGGAGCTTCTGCATATCACAAAACATAGCACATCCCTGATTTAGTTCCTGTGAGAACTAGAATAATCTCACCTGCCTAAAGCACTCCTGTGACTTCACTGAGCAGGGTTTTTTGTAAATCAGTTCAGTGGTTAATTGCCTCTGCATGGTTTTTAATCTCAGTTTCTCCATGTTGCCTACCAACTACTGCATATCACTTACTAGATCACAGCAATTTTTCTTTTCTAATTTTCTGTGTAGGTGCTTACAGACTGATTGTTCCTGAATCTCCCGTAGAGCGAATTAAATAGGTTGAGCTTTTGTCTTTTGATGTGTGGTAGTTTTTATTCTTTTGTATTGTTGTGAATCTTTTCTGAACAATTCTCAGTTTTTCTATGCTCCTGAATTCTAGACAAAAGATCAAGTTCCACCAGGAATCAAACCATACTAAATACACAGGTGAAATTATTTCCCATCCTCATCATGTTTGTCTCTTCCTAAATCCTATTATATGGGTTCTTTCAGTCTCAAGATCACATCAGAGCTGATAATCATCCAAATCTTCTCCAGAATCACTGCTTCCAAAGGTGCCATCCGTGCCATAATGTTGCCTACTTCCCTCTGACTCTCCTTACCTGAAGGAAATCCATGTACATTATCCCTAAGTACACACTACTGAAGATAGCATTTAGGGTAAAACACATTTACAGTCAACAGTGAATGAGGTGTACAAAACTATTTCCATCTAAGTCTCCTACTGGTTCAGTGTAGCAAGAAAGGCTCCCTTTTGCCACTTCAGCAGAATTGCTGCTTGCAGGATATAGGAGTTCTGTTTTACATATCTTTTATCTGCTGCATCGTGCAAGTGCAGACATCTGAGGAATATATCCACTCAGTAGTGCAATCTGCTTGGCATCTGGCCATCCATGGGCAGACAGGGCAATATCCCCTTTCCAGGTGGTCCCTTGTTAAGAAATGAATGAAGTAATGTAAATGAAAAGAACCAACCTGAACTTTCTCCTTCCCAAATTTAAGCTGAACTTGAGAGCTCTACCAAAGCTGGAAGCTGTTCAGTTGAGCTTATTGTCTGTTTTGCAGCTGCCTCAGCATGTACAGGTTCCAGCTGGGACCAACAGAGAATCGCTGAAATGTTGTCAGGAATGCTGATCCAGGAGACTCTGTCCTGACCTGAAGTTCATATACTCTCATGAGAGCTCCTGTTCTCAAGAGATTTTCAGCCTGCTTTGCTGGTCAAAAAGACAGTGAAGAAACACTCAGACTTCGGTGTACTTCCATAAAACTTATCGTTTACAAACTGTTGGAGTGGACAGCTGGTGCAGGCAGGATCCTTGGTCTTCCAACCAAATCAAAAGTAATGCTGGTCTTGGCTGAAAAGGGAATTGCTTTGTCTGGTTGATGTTGTTCCCTCAATTTTGGTACCCAAGCATTACAGTGAATAAGAGTAAGAAGTGAAATAAGAGGATGACAATAGATTTTTTTTTTTTCTTCCATCAAAGATCATTGAGAAAAAGGTCTTGCCTATCACAAAAGCAACCAGAACTTTTCAGTTTGGACAGTGAGACTCAGGTGTGGATT
This sequence comes from Parus major, assembly GCF_001522545.3. Classification (NCBI taxonomy): domain Eukaryota; kingdom Metazoa; phylum Chordata; class Aves; order Passeriformes; family Paridae; genus Parus; species Parus major. The sequence continues at coordinate 42,030,077 of NC_031774.1, read as the reverse complement.
ATAAAAATATGCATACTCCAGAGCTACATGTACATACAGAGACTCAGTGCTGAGAGCCAAAAGTTGGGGAAAGCATATAGGATTCCAGTAGCTGCCCTCCTGTTCAAATCTACCTGTGTTTACAGAGGATAATGCTACCAATGCTATCTATCTTTATTTCCTGTGTTGGGAAAGTATTGCCACTTCCATTGAATGACTTTCTAATGGTTTCTGCTGTACCCTGCTGTGCTGGAGAAATAGATAAAATATGTAGAATTAGTTCCTGCTTTGTGTTAAAATTGCAAGCCATCCACTCAAGATCCTTGATCAGCCAGAGCTTTCTGTGAAATGACCATAGCCAGGGACCTTCTGTTTTCCCAGCTATTTCTGGTGGACCCTGAAGGATGCCAGTTCCAGGCGCGCAATGCTTTCAACGTGTTTGGTGCATGTTATTTTGATCTAGTTCAAATTCTGTAATTGGCGCCCAGGCTTGTCCGTACAAGCCGGTCCTGCGGGGGAGCCTGTAGCGAGGGCTGGCCCACAGTGAGGGCCGCGCAGCCCCGGCACTGCCCTCCCCGGGCCCGCAGGACACCCAGCCCGGGCTCCCGGCACTGCCCTCCCCGGGCCCGCAGGACACCCAGCCCGGGCTCCCGGCACTGCCCTCCCCGGGCCCGCAGGACACCCAGCCCGGGCTCCCGGCACTGCCCTCCCCGGGCCCGCAGGACACCCAGCCCGGGCTCCCGGCACTGCCCTGCCTTCTCCGGGCCCAGGCACGGACACCAGCCCGGGCTCCCCGCAGCCGGCGGCCGGGGAGGGCAGCTCGCTCACCCCGCTGCTATGGCAACAGGCCGGAATGCCTCTGGCTCAGCCATCCCGCTCCCCGCTCCGAAGCGCCTGCTCTGCAGACAGCTCCATTGTCTGTCGGACAGTTGTCTTTCCATCGGCTTCCAGCGAAATAGCCTCTTCCCGAAGACAAAAGGCTCGCCACAAAGAGACTGAACAGGGCTAAAAGTTTAAGGGGGGGGCGGGGGGGGAAATCCCCTTAAATTATGTTTTAACTGTATGGGAGAGAGGAGAAAAATAATTCTGGCTTCTCCCAAGTGATAGTTGGTGAAGAAGGAGAGGGGTCATAAGTTTTGTTGGGATTTGGTAATTGCTTCCTGATGCATCCTGAAACAATTTTTAAGGAGACTGGCTCACCCACAGGACTGTGGCATGGTTTTTATCCCTGCACAGTCAGGCTGCTGCCATTTACAACTGTTCAGATCATGTAACGAGAGATCTGGGTTTCAATTTGCTTTATGGGTGAACCAGTTTTCATATCCAAAATCATCAGACTTGACCCCAATAAACAGTTTTATTTAGATCCAGCTCAGAGAACTCAAGTGCAGATTTGCCAAATGTCCATAGATACTTTGTTTTCTAGAATTTCCCCCTTATGTTGTGGTGCGATGATGATGGAGAAATTTAGGGGGGAGGATGCTGCTGAGTCAGTAAATAAAGAATTTAATCTTGCAAGCTGTCAGCATTTCTAGAGCATTAAAATTGTGGTTCAAATAAACACACTCCCAGTACATTCTCTTTCCTTGTCTCAAGCAGAAACATGCTTTCCTGAAGCCAATGGGAAGGCAGAATTCTTTTGCATGACTTTGAGTGCTCATGTGTGTTTTTCTGAACAAAGCCTACAAGAAATGCCATTCCATGTGAGAAGTTAAATTCAAACCTTTCCATAGGGTGCATATCCTTGTCCACATGACTGGTCTTTTTGTTTCTGCCATTTGACCTTGATGCGACCTAGATGAGTGGTACAAATCTGCAAACTAAGGAGAAGCAGTGCAAAAGATCAGAATACATGACATTCCTAAATGAGTTTAGATATTTCTTCTAGACTTGTTAAGCTAGTGGAAGTCCACTGGTGATACTTTCTCATCTGACAGCTATTTCTGACATTTTATATAAGTTCTTTATCAAAACAGACCACTGGACAAAAAATTTCTTCCACCCCCATTTTCCTAACATACTGAAGTAATTTTGCAGCGTTATCTCATGAAGAAAAAAAAAATCTCTTTTCCTAGGATAAGATCAGTTCTTGAAATGTTAGAATAGTATGCTCACCAGTGAAGTGAGCAGTCATTCTTGTCCACAGCAATGTTGTTCTTCTTAGGTAACTCTAGTCAAATTTCCTCCACCAGTCAGTGCCACTCTGTGAGATACTGCTTTTGGGTATTTTGATTATGCATTTAAGTGTTGCCCATTTATTTCTTGAATGTTCATTTGATCTTTTTGTAGGAATACATTAAAATATATATATTTTTATAATCTTAGTAGCTTTTGTTTAAGGTCAGTGAAGTCCTCATCTTATCACCCCGTGTTCCTCATTTCTCTAATCCCTGTTGTTTCCTTTGGGCAGACCTCAGTTCTTTCAGGACTCTTCTGCAAAATCTCACATGGCCCTTCAGAAAGCTGAGCTTTGTTTACAGGGCACAGCAGCTGTGGGGGCCCTGTTGTTTTCCTTCACATTGGTCACATTCTGTGCTCAGCTCTCGTCTCTGGCGCCACCACCAAACCAGCTACACAGTTTGGTGATAGAGGCGGTAAGGCTTCCTGTCACGCTGTCCATACCTTTTTTTTTTCCTCCCTAATCTTGTTCTGTACTCTGAAGAGATCTGTTAGGTCCCTTCCACATTTCCAGAATGCAGAAGTCTATTTCCACTTAGCTTTCTGTGGTGTGTTTTGTACAGGGATTATCCTGACACTGTCAGAGCTCCACCCTATTCAGCTTTAGTACCCTCCCTGCCTGATTCCTACTTCTGTTGCCTCGGGACAATGATTTTCAGGATTCCCTTTTCCTCCCCTCTCTGCATTCCTGAGAAAAGAATGGTGAGCATCATTTGGGGATGAAATAGGACATACAGCTAAGACTAGGTGGTGGTAAGGGTTGCTAAAACTTAAAAATTATGAAGGAAATCAGTTGTCTGAGAAGTTGTTCAGGACTAGCATACAGAAATTTGGACCTTGTATACTCTATATTTTGCCTCCAGCCAGAATCATAGTTTGGATTGAAGATGCCTGTTAAAGATGAAAAGATGGGAAGTTAAGATCAGCTCAGAGGATGGAAGTACAGGTTTCTTCTTCACTTCTCACCACAGTGCTGTGATAACATTATGAATTACATTTTTCCATTCTTGTGGTGAGAAGACTTTTGCTCAAACTTTCACACTTAACCAGTCCCACGCCTCCCTCCCATTCACTGTAATCAAACCAACGTGGTCCAAGGGGAGGAGGAAGAAATTGCTTGTTGGATCATTTCTGTTTGGCTGTTTCTGTGGAGTGACCCTGAATAATCCTGTGTGCCGTGGCAGCTACACACATACATACAGAAAGGAAAAACAAAACTCCAAATGACATAAGATAGGCAACAGCCCAGTATTTGGTTCTGTTAATTTCCTGCAATTGTGAATAGCTGCACAACAGCTGGGGTTTTATGGTTGGAGCCTGGACTGGTTGTGCTAAGGGAGTCTCAGGCCTGGAGGAGATGAGTGTGGAAAAGGGGAAATGGCCTCATCAATCACAGCAATATGTCGTAAAATGAGCCAGTCATAGCATCTTCCCAGGATGGTTGACAGCTGCCTTGAGGTTGGAGATGACATGCTGATAACACCACGGGATGCTAACAAGACTCTCAGACTTGGACAGAGGGCTGTATAGCAGGACAATTAATTTAAACGTACTTGGGTGAACAAGCTGACAAGTATTCTGTCTTCCACTCTCTTTGGGAGTTAATTTGTTACATGTATACAATGAGCTGGGTCAACTCTGTTATTTTCCAAAGCTGGCTGAAGTTGGTGGTGGTATGGTTGTGTTTGCCAGACTGGCAGGGCAGGCACAAACTCTGATGGTGCAGCTGTGCTTTTTATAACACTCTCCAAGACAACCCTTGTAGCATCACTTTCTTTTTGATGAGCAAAAACTGAGATCAGTGTCACTGTAAAGGAGGCTGGAGTTAGGTTACCAGTAGTGGGAATATTTCTTATGTTATAAGACTAATATGTTCTGTCTCTCTAAATTGTCATGCTCAACATATATCCAAAACACATCTTTAAAGGCCTCAAGAGATGAAAACGGGCAATGCAGCATTCTGACTCAACCATGCAACCACCTTAGCAGCAGCCCAGTATGAATTTTGAAGACAATGACAGAACAATAACCAAATAAAGTGGAGTCTATCTGACTGTAAGAAGTATGTTTCATGATATGTTGCTGCAAGCATTTGCTTTCCAAGGTCTTGGTAAGCCTTTTTCAGGCAAATATTGCCTCCAATATTTTTTGGTGGAATCCTCCTTGGATCTGAGTAGTGTGGACAGTACCCTGTTTTTCAGCCTATGGGAGGAGCAAAAAGGAAGAAACAAAAGCCCAGCATTTTTCCTTGCAGTTCACAGCCAGTCTGGTATGTAAGCATTGAACCTTAGCTGTTTACTCCAGTTTCTCCACCTTTCTCTTTTCATCCAGATACACTTGCTTGCAATGGCCAGTGCACAAAGAACTACTTTGACACACAAAAGCTTTCCTCAGTCAAGGGCCACAGCTTCTACCCTCTACAATTGTTTTATTCCCTACAGGAGCTTCCTTGCTTATTCCCTTTATCCTGTATGGTTCCTAGAAAACCCACAAGCTTTCACATGACTTACAATCATCTATTTATCAAACACACATGACGGTAACCATTAAGACTTTCCATTACATCAGTATTTTTGCTTTGCTACAGAGAAAAAAACTTGTGGAGCAAAGGCCATAAATTGTTAGCTGAAGGTTGCTTAGTCACATGGTTCAGATTAGCACCTAAGGCTTTTGCAGCCCATTTCTGTGTCATATCCCTTGCATCATCCTGCTTCTCAGGCACATTTAATTAATATTTTTTATTGAGGGTGTGGGTGTTGAACTGGCAGGTGCATCTTCAATGGCATCTATGTGGGTCAGGCATTGCATGTAGATAAGGCTGTCCTTTGTATTTTCTCACACTATTTCTCGCCAGTTACCTTCAGTCCCTTGTGTTATGTGTCAAAAATCCCTTCAGAATTTAAAAAAAAAAAAAAAACAAAATTCAGATACACGTGGCTTTGTTATAGCTCTTCTCACCTTTGCATTGAGCACCTCACCTGTTAGCTCATAAAACTTCCCTGTAGCCTGGAGCTCACATAAGCTTTCAGTAGAGAAGAACTGGCCAAACTGGCTACTCTCATGCAGTTGCATGGTGTACTCTGCATTTTAAACAGAAAGTGTTTGCATAACAAGCTACAGGGGTGAAAAGTATTAGAGATAGGCAAAAGTTGAGCACGGCTATCTTCCATAATTTATAGCTATGTATCAGCTGTCTTGTCTATGAAACACATTCGTCTTCACAGTTCAACAGGTAACTAAATTATTAAAATACATAACTGAAATTGAAGTTTCCACAGAATCTTACATTAGAAATTTCTAAATGGGTCTTTGGGTTTGTTTTAAGTACCAGCAGTGACATAACTTGTAAATCATTTTGGTATTGCTCAGGGTAAAGGTAGTGTATGAGATTACCTCTTGACCGCATGACCTGAGATATGCAGACGTATCTGGCAGACAGGATGTGAGCTGCTGACTTGATATGATATAAAACTTGATCCTGGGAAATGCCTTGGGCACAGGAATGAGGAAGTTTGTGCTACTATTTTTAAATGTTGTGAGGAGCCAGAAGTGTTTGCAGCAGCGCATTTTTAAGATGTAAAATATTCTGTCTCTTTCTAAATGATGTACAGTGTCTAGTTTTGTAAGCAGTAGATTGAGCATTGGTACAGGCGTATTCAACATCCCTGTGTACTGACTTGTCTTCTTTTGCTAAAGTATCAGCACAAGACCGAGCAGATAGTTGGGGTGACACTGGCTTCAGCCATGCATGAACTGCCTCCCTAGGAATCAGAGAACCAGTTATTTTGCATTGACTACCAAGTTGTCATCAGCTGATGTTACCATTTGTGGTCACTACCAGTACAGTTTCTGAACTGAAGGACTGGCAATAGCCAGTGTTTCACCCACTTAACACACATGATGGTCCCCTGCCTTGGATTTTCCTATGGCTATGGGAACATTTCTGCCTTTTATTCATTAGGGCCAGACCCCATGCCTATGCAGTACTGCAGCAGCCCTTTGAATTCATTACTCAATGCATGAGACCATAGTGTGTTGCTTTGCTGTCAAAGGTTATGCTGCTCAGTGGGACCGTGGATTATGAGTGGATCCAGTAGCTGACACATTTCCACCTGCAGTCTGGCACTGCAAATATCAGGCTTGTTCCATGTGGTATTACCTCAATACTCAAGACAGAACTAACAAGGTATGCAAACCTCTGTGCTTTGTTACCGGTCTGTCATACATTGCTTGAGAAGTTATGGTGTAATGAAGTAATGTATTGGCTGCATATGAGAGACTTACGTGATTGCCTTTTGCAAAATAGAGCTTGTTCAATGGATGGTCACATCAGCTCCTCCAAGATGGAGTGGGATTGTCTTTGCATTTATAGGGTTGGCTACAGATTTATTCTGCTTGCCAAATACCAACTTCATGAAACATCCTGAGCTTGCAGACACATTTCTCTTTCCTTATTCACTCTCATTTCTTCACGAGGTCAATAGTCTCATCTCAGTGGCAGATCCACTATTGAAGGATATGTTGTATGTACTGTGGATTAAAATCAGAGAGAAAGGCAGACATCTGTGGAGAGAAGCAAAGTCCAAAGTACATTGAGGAAAACTCTTCATTTATCTTTGCCAAAGTGCTTTTAAAGGAACCACTTTTGAAAAATGTTGTACATGTCTTGTTCTTCTCATTTGCTCCTTGTTCTCATTTTGGATGAAAGATGACATAGCATGATTCATTCTTCTGCAGAGAATCTCTCATTCTCTTACTGATCTTTCTGCTGAAACAGGTTCAGCTTGGTGTTTTCCAGCTCTGCTGTGTCCCTTCACACACAGGCTTTGTCTTGCCTACCCAAAGTGGGAGTGTAAGTATTCCCATGGCAGTAACCATGACTAAGTCTAGGGTGTGGTCAATGTTTTGGTAACCTCTGGGCTGAGCACACCTTGCTGAGAACACAGTTAGATGACATAGTGGTAAAAATATGTCAGTCATGTTTGTGCCATGTCTTCAGGGATAGAAATGAAGGTGTTTTGTAATGAATCATGTAGGTATGCTTACTTGCTAAGACATTTACTTTATGAATATACCTGTTTGTTTAATAGAAATAAGTTCTCAGGTAGAAGAAGGAAGTTTTAGTATTTTCTCCACCCGTTAGGTGAGATCTGTTCACAACTTGACTCTAATTATAAACAAATAGTGTTATGTCACTTGTAACATCTTTGAACAGGCATAGTCTTGTCTAAATCTTGTAAAAATCTTGAACACTTCTTCCAATTGTATCAGTGTTAATGTACTACCTTCTGGCCAGCTAATAGAAACACATGAACTGATCTTCAGGAGTTCTCTTGATCTGTGGCTTTCATATGGACTAAATCAAAAAGCCTCTTTTTCTGTAATAGTTCTGGGACCCATTCACTACTGTTGTGTTACACAAGAGAAGAACCCCGCTCTTTTAATAATGTAAAGAGAGCAAAAAGTGTTTACTTCAGTTTCTTTTTAGAGTAGCCATCTTCACTGAAAAAAAAAAAAAGCAAGCTATGTTTAAGTGATACGCAGTGTTTTTACTTGGAGTATGAAATGTTTTCTAGCTATGACTAGGAGAATTTTATTCCTTTTAAAAGTAACTGCTTCTAACACGTAATTCCTGCCTGATGTAAAGATGTAACGGTTTATTCAAGACATTACAACCTTGTCTATTACTTGTATGAACCATGTCTAATTTAGAGGCTACTGTTCAAATGATAAATTAGTATGAATTGGAGACACAGGCACTTACACTTAAAAGCTGTATATTTCTCACTACTGCAATGTTCTGGTGATTTTTGGATAGGCTGTATGCTTGTTCTTGATTGTAAGTCTGTGTAGGAGTATTAGTACATTAACTTCTAAGTGTTTACAGGCTAAAAACTGAGCAGTAGATCTGGAAAGAACATTTTCTGAATATGGATATCTTTTGCGCAAATGTATTTTATCAGTTTTGGGCACAATGTGTTACAGATGCTTGATTTTGTCTTAAGATTAGTCAGATACATTCTGATTTCTTAGGCACTGCATAGTACAGACTGCAGAACACGTAAGGAACTTTTATAAAAGTTGCTGCAGTTGCTGCCAAGATGTGTACAAGAGAAAGGGGAGTTCACTGTACACAGACTGTGAATTGCTGAAATATTTTTTCAGTTATTCCATACCATATCTGACACACCGCTGGTATGGATTTTTTTTTATGAATCAGAGTTTTAACTACTCAATAAACATAACACAATAAAAATACGGAGTATTTTTTAATTAAATTATGCAAGAAAGTTCTGTGTTGCAAATTAATTTTGTTATCTTGAACATTTCCTTTGTTCAAGGAAGAGTGAAAGAGCTCTTATTAAATTAATTAAAACAATTCTTCAGTTGAATAAAATAAAAAGAGAAGAGGAAAATGATGGCTATCTTCCTGCATAGTGCAGTGGGACTTAGAGCTGCAACTACTGCTGTTCTGGTAGCATGAAACCAGTGTCCTAATGGTCAGTTCAGTCTCGTTTGCTGGGAAGATGCTCTTTTCCTTCTCCAAGCAGCAAGGGGTGGTGTGAGTGGAGAACACAAATAACTCTGAGCAATGAAGCGTTGTAAGCACAAACGCCTGAAATACAGTAGTTCTTCCTTCCCATAAACACAGACTTCTCTGTAGAGAGATAATTGTTAGAAAAAGTCAGAACATGAATGGAGAAAGTCAACAAAAACTTGAGGATCCTTTAAGATGGTATGTAGAGGACTGACCTTTTCAACAGTTTTCTTGTAGTATGAGGGCTGCTGCAACCTAGCTGTGGGGGCTGAGTCATCATGTTCTTGTATTCCATCTTCAGTTTAGTATCTGCATGATGGCTTACATTTAAAATAAAATACAGCACTTCTTATAGAGACTTGTGGGGATAAATTAATTGAACCTAGATGAAATTCATTGTGTTTTAAATAGATCTGGAAGCTCCATGATATAACTTCTTTGTAGCTTTAGATGATGTAACTTCTTTTGACAATTAAACTTCTTACAGGATTTAGGATGAATTTAGAATAGTTAACCAAGCAACAGGCGTTGTATTTGAGTAGTGACTAAGCCACTGCTGGGAATGTAGTCTATGTAGTACTGTTCTAGTATGGATTTGGGATGCAACTACACTAGGTTTAAGCAAGCCAGATTTACATGGCCTAAATTTAGACAATTGTGTTCAAAGAGATGTTGTGATTTGGCAGAGCACGGTGAATTGAAAAGTTACCTAAGGATGAAGCCATCCCACATGACCTGAGTAGTCAGTCAAGTGGGAGGAGAATGAGTGAGAGGAAACCGCAGAGATCAGATCTGTGACTTCAGTCTTTCATCTTGAACCTTCTCCTGCTGTTTATTTAGTCTGTGGTGATTTTGAAATGTCTCTTAGCTGTGCCATAAAACTTAGCTTTTGTACTAAGTTCAACATGTTGGAGAACTAAATTGCTGTTAAATTTTTTGCATGTGGTGTGCTCAGTAGCAAGAGTAGAGGGCACGGCCTGTGTGAGCAGTCACTTCTTCTAAATGGCATAACTTGCACAGACACTCAAAATTCTGAGGAGTGCTTACAAATCTATATTGCAGTCTGTTGCGTGTTGGTGGTCAAGAGGTTTGGGGTTTTACAGCTGCCCTCTGTAATCTTCTTGAAAAGAGACAAGGTGGATGCCTCTTCTGTCTCCAGAATCTGTTCTGAAGCTCATGGGAAGAAATTGTCCTGCAAGGTTGTGAGAGGACATTCCTTAATGTTACCACCTGTTAATTGATAGCAAAGGTACCTAGGAAACATGTGGATGTAATAACTGTTATCCTCATAGGGATTTCTTCCATGCAAAGCAAGCAGGTAGTACCCTCCTGTGGACAGAAAGTCTTCTGTGCTTTGAGCTGCATACTCTTGTAACTGGTTTCTGTGCACTCTCCAACTCAATGTTTATGATGCTCTCTGCAGCAGTAACAGATTTGACTTTGAACCACTAACAGAGCTGTGAGAAAAGGAACACTGATGAAAGTAGGCCTGGCTTCATAGCTTGTACTAAACTTGAAAGTCTTTTCAAGTGCATAGATATGACAGAACTATTAAATGAATCAGATTATAGGTTTCTATCCACTTCTGTGGCATTTACCCACTTACACTGTGTTCTGCAAGAGTCACAGAAATGTACTGGATACTGAGGTACAGAGGGGCAGTATTCCACATGTAACACTTCTATAGTCAGAAATTAGAAAAAAGCAGGAAGAGAACTAGAAGCTATGATGTGATGTGATAGTGATGTTTTCCCAGAGCCACATATGTGGTGTCAAGGCTGGAAATAGGAGTCCAGTTGTATCACTTCAAAGTGATGACCCATTCACTTCAAATGTCTTTTAAATTATGCCATCTCTCTTGGTAAGATCAGAAACGTGACAGACCACCCAAAAAAAATGTGCACACAGTTGTATTGACTTGGATATGGGAAGCAAGAAAATTACCAGATGTGGATATCATGGAAACTATGTGGAAGTGTAACCTTTGTCATGGAAACATAACTGCACAGCAGCCTGGTCCTTGATTTCTTCTAGATTCTGTCTACCTGCATTTTCTGCTTTTCTATAATTGGTTATACAGACACCACAGGTTTTGTTGCTGGCATCCTCGTGAACTGGATGATCTTTAAAGACTCAAGTCTGTATACCAATGTCTGGTGGACTTTATGTAAAGAGCCCTAGAAGAGATCCAGCTATGCCAACAGAAATCTTAGCAGTGCTTGTTTTGTCTGAGGGACTGGTGTAGAATACCTCAGGGAAGTCAGGACCCCTCTGGAAAGTGTGACATGTTAAGGGCATGCCTTTACTACAGACTAAAGTTCAAAGAGCTATCTGAATTATGCATAAATTAATATATTCAGTTAACAGGAGCAGTCACGCCATGAAGCTCTGAGCTAATTTCTCTCAAAAGGCAAAATAGATCAGTACTCAGAAATTTGAAAATTCAGGCATTTGCTCAGGTCCATTTCTGAAAGTTGTTATCTACCTTTCTTTTTTGAAAGGTATGTAATACCCTCAGATCTTCTTCCTACTTTCATAGTGCAGTTTTGATCACAAACACTTTGCAGTATCAATGTCCTTTAGCAGTTGGATGGCTTCCTTTCCCCCAGGCACAAGTAACATGATACTACCTGATGGTTTAGCCAAATAAAAAAATTAAAAGATGATACATTAAAGAGAACCAAAGCTTTCTTTCCTTGTCACAAGGAAATTACAATTGCAGGCAGAGAAAAGGTGGTCTGCTCTTAAGCAACCCAGATCTTATAAATACAGGAATTTTATAAGTACTAGAAGAAACAGACTGTTTTCCTGGAAATACCATAAAACCTTTACTTCAGGGTGCTATGTGCTGGATGACCAAAGTCCTGGAAAGACATGAAACAGTACAGACAACGTATTGGTGTGTACTGAGGATCAGAAGAATGTCAGATTATTCTTTGTGGGTTCTTTACTACTTTCTCATTCAGGGAGTGATTGTGGATAATAGTCAGTTGGGTTGTTGTTGTTTCCTCCTTCCAAGCTGATTTATAGCCTTGTGGCAATACTTAGCAGATAAAGAATCCACCACTGCACCTTGTAGTGTGACCAGTAGCAGGGGCTGCAGACAGGCACTGTGCAAAACTGGGAGTGAGATGGCAGGGTACAGAAAAAAAAATCTGAGAAACTGAAGCAATGGCACTTCTTTTCATGTGCACTTTGCAGTGCATGGGGAGTCTGTAAAAGCTATCTGTTCTTGTTATTGCTTTGTATTAAGGTTGGGTAAACTTAGATTTTGCTGGAATGAGAGGGCCAGAATATCAAGTTAGCCAAGACATTATAATGAGCTCATGGCAGCACTTCAGCTAGCATGAATATTCCCTATTTCATACTCTAAATGGCAGCTGAAATAAATATTCAAATTGTCTGTTATGGTTGAGGCAGAATGGAAATCAAGCTCATCTTTTTTGGGAACTGGTGGCAATTTAAATAATGACTTTAAATAGTTGTTGTTGTTGTTGTAAATTAAGCTCAAATCACAGGTGTACAGCTGTACCACAGTGCTACATTTCACATTTACTTCTCACTTGTACTGTAGAACAGTGACTTGTATAAAACATGGGATGTCTGGGAGAAGCAAAAAGCACAAATGCCAGCCCTGCTGTACCATGTAGAGCAAACATCGTGCAGCTACTCAGTATAATTTCATGCTGGCTGCTCATTTTTAGGAGCACTCTGATTCATTAGCTCAGCAGGAAGAAAATGGGAAGAAAATAATTAATTTTCTTAACACTGAGAATTTGTGCTCATTTTGGAAATGAGCACCTTACTACCACTACAACAATCCGGGGAAGAGCTGGGATTGAAATAGCACACTGTGATACAGTTTTCTACAAAGTCTCTTGGCAGAGCCTAAGACTATGAAAATAGCAGTCAAAGGTGCCCTGTCCTGAGAGAGGATGAGGACAGCTTCCACAACACAAGTGAAAAACATGTTTTTCCTTATCCTAACATATATCCCTAGATCACAGCTTCTCTGAGAGATGTTTCAGAGACATCCAAGGACTGTCAGACTCATGTTCACTGGGTATGACAGAGAGTCTCTTTACTGAACACATCCTGGGGAAAAATCACACCTGGGCACCTTTTACAATGCCATCACCATACCCCACGTGCTTTTGTGGTAATGGCAAATGCACAGACTAGTACGTGGGGACAGATTGGACATGTGCTCTTCCTCAATGTTCTTTCCTCTTCCTGTTGGATTATTCTCTAGAGCAAAGGATATGGGGACAGAAAAGGGAAGAAAATTATAACAAGAGTGAGGGAACATTCCAGGCAAATAAGAGAAGATGACTGTAGAGAAGAAATGCATCCTGAAAGTTTAGAGAGGGAAGTTTTAAAAAATCACCGTGACACGTGGTTTCTCCTTTAGGTCATTATGTTGGGATGAGATCAGTACAATCATTGCTGTCATTCCTTTAATATTTCTTTCTGGATTCCTTCTCTGTGTTCAGCTGCATATCATTTAATTAATTCTTGTCTGACTCCTCAGCATTTTAGCCAGGTCTTTTGACTATCTTATTCTTGGCCAACATATGAATAGGCCTTCCTTGGGCCTGCAGACCCTAGGGGTTTTTTTAAGGACAGAACTAGGTAACTTCAGAATAATTAGCTGACATTTCCTCCCCTCCCCTCTTTTTTTAAAGACAATTCCTCATCTCTCCAGGAAGATGAAGAGATAGATATGGAGGCTGTCAACTGGCAGCTGAACAACACCTCCATGAATGGCCATTCATCTACCCCAACCACAGTTCGTTTTCCCAGCTGGGTGACTTTTGATGACAATGAAGTCAGTTTTTCACCACAGAGCCTTTCTCCCTTGAAAACAGATACCCCACCTGCAGAAACGCAGACTCCAGATGTTAACTTTAATCTCACTACATCCTTAAAGAAAAGAGAACGTCCTAAAAGCACACTGGGAGACCTCTCCAAAATTCAAAAATTAGATCTTTCCTCTTTAACCAAGTTGCCTTCTGTTGAAACACCACCATGGAGTGCTACCAATCCCTTTCTGGATGAATCGCTTCGAGATGTCCAACCCTCACCCATCAATCCATTCAGCTCATTCTTTGAGGAGCGAGAGAGGCGTTCCAAAAGCTCTTCTGTCTCCAGCGCTCCAGGCAAAAGCCAAAGAGACTCTCTCATTATTCTCCATCAAGAGCCTGATACCATCAGTTTCCATGAGGGAAACAAAACTGTAACCCACACAGATGCTGTAGAGCAGCTCAAACAGCTCCAGATTGGAGACCCAGATCGTGTGAGTGGTCCTACCTTGCCTGATGATGACCCCATGATGCCATATGATCTGGAGGCAGCTTTTTTTAACCTGGCACCAGCTCAGCCAAAGGATGGATGGCCAATGATGCTGAGGATCCCAGAGAAGAAGAACATTATGTCATCCAGGCACTGGGGACCAATATATGTCAAGCTGACCAACAGTGGATGTATACAACTTTTTTATGAGAAGGGACTGGAGAAGCCTTTTCGGGAACTCAAACTTGAAATCAATCATGAGATTTCAGAGCGCAAACTGCAGAACTACGATGAGAATGGAAGGATACACAGCGTGCGGTTGGATCGCACAACATACAAGGAGAAAAAGAAGTATCAGCCTAAGCCAGCCATTGCACACACTGCAGAGAGAGAGCAAATTATCAAACTTGGGACTACAGATTATGAAGACTTCCTTAGCTTCATCACTGCTGTGCAAGACACACTGATGAACTTGCCAGCTTCATCAACGGATCTGAGCACAGTAGGACTGAATTATCAGGAAGAAGAAATCACTGTGGATGTCAGGGATGAGTTTCATGGCATCTTGGCCAAGGGAGATAGTGTGATTCTCCAGCACAGTGTGCTGACTCATATCTATGTTCTCAGCTTCCTTTCTGGCCTGGCAGAATGCAGACTGGGCCTTAATGATATCCTGATCAAAGGGAATGAAATAGTTGCAAGGCAGGATATTATGCCTACTACTACCACTAAGTGGATTAAATTATACAGCTGCCGGTTCCATTCATGTGTGGATGAGGATATGTTTAATAACTCCCGTATTATCCTGTTCAACCCCCTGGATGCCTGTCGGTTTGAACTGATGAGATTCAGGACTGTCTTTGCTGAGAAAAGTTTGCCTTTCACTCTGAGGACAGCTGCCAGCATCAATGGTGCTGAGGTGGAGGTGCAGAGCTGGCTGATGATGTCCACGGGGTTCTCTTCCAATCACGACCCTTTAACTCAGGTCCCTTGTGAAAACGTGATGATCCGCTACCCCGTGCCAAGTGAGTGGGTGAAGAACTTCCGCAGGGAGAGTGTCCTGGGGGAGAAATCTTTGAAAGCAAAGGTGAACAAGGGAGCCACTTTTGGATCAACCAGTGTGTCTGGTTCTGAGCCAGTAATGAGAGTAACTTTGGGAACTGCCAAATACGAGCATGCCTTTAATTCCATCGTATGGAGGATAAACCGACTGCCTGACAAAAACTCAGGTGAGTGGCACATACCATCTCTGCAGGAGTAAACTAGAATGAGTTATGTATCTTGAAAGACGGAAATACTGAATTTAAATGGTGAGAGATATATCATCCTCTGTAGTATACCAAAGGGCATAAATTTGTTGCATGAAGTATTTGTCTGACCCTTCATTGTAACAGTTTTATGTATACTACAAATATAGCTAATGTTTTATGTTTTCTAGATGCAAAAATATGTGTTCTATCCCTGCATGGAGGTATTTATATATATATATATTATATATATATATATATAGAAGAGGTAGTACTTAGGGAAATGGCTTAGTGGTAGACAAGATTAGTGCTGTTTAATGGTTAATGATTAATGGTTGGACTTCATGATCTTAAAGATGTTTTCCAATAAATGGTTCTGTGAATCTCTGATTATGAAACCTAGGCACCAAACATCTATGTGTTCCATACTGTTATTGGAAGCAGGGCTTTTCACGTAACTTGCAAAAGCAAGATTCTATGCTATGGGACTGAATGGCAAGATTAGATAAATTGCTTTAGCTCCAGCACATGTGATATCTTTTCCATGCATTGCCAAGTATACTGGGCCATTGCTATATATTTCAATGCATATGCCACAGTTAACGCCTCTGAATTATCTGAAGTGGGGATTGTAAGAGAACAGAAGACACTGCTCAACCATTAAAAAAAAAAAAATAGAAATTTACAAACACCATTTTGTGGCTATGTTTCTGTAATTAGTGCAGACAGGGCACTTAGTGCCGGAGCTTAAATCTGAAGAGAGAATACCAATATGAAATCCACTTTGTGTTTCTATCCCAAGTCTTTGTATTTCTAGTAACATGGTTATAATTAAACATCAAAATAATTAGGCAAGCTACTGTTCCCATTGGCCATTACGGGCAGTCGTTCTATTTGCTGCCTGTCATCCATGGTGCACAATAAAGCTGGACAACTCAGTTTTATTTTTATTTGTAGTGAATTCTACTTCTTGACCTCTCTGATCTAGAATAGCTTTTTGCAAATGAGATGGACTTTTCAATATTAATGCTATAGTAATGCATCTGGGTGACTGGAAGGGTTTCTGTATTCAGTGCTCCCTGCAGGAAAGTTCATTGTGGTACCAGATTCGGCACTCTCTATATGTTTTTCCTGAGTTTGAGTTATAGTGTCAGCAAAACAGTGATCCAAGTGTCCTAATCTTTTGGGTCACATTTCAGCCAAAGATACTAGTTTACCCCACCAGTTACAAATTTGGAGGGATACCACCAGAAAAAAAGAAAGGCTCCAGGTTTCCAGTAGACTGAGGTGTAAGAAGACAGAGCTTGGAAACTTGAGAGCAATACAGCAATGAAAAATTAACCACAGGCTGTTTATGAGCAATAACATGCTTGTGAGGAAAATCTCAATATGCATGAGCTCTGGGAATGAGATGTTGTGAAAATGGGCCTTCTGTGGTGTCTTCTCTCCAAATATCTCAGTGTACCATGTAGACATCACAGCTGAGGAAACAGAAGCCCTCAGACTTTAACACAATCACAGAACATGCCAGTAGCAATCCAGGAGAAGAGGCAAAACTCCTGTCTCTGCTGCCTCCTGCAAGGTGATGCTGCCTTACCCATTGCTACTCCGAGGGAGATACTGATCTGTGCCTCTTGTTTCCTTCTTTCCTGTTGTGACTCTTTATTGTATATACACTGTGACAGGGGGAAGGAAATACATTACAGATTTGTTGCTGCTGTTGGACCCCTGCCACAGAGCATCTATCCATCAGTGTCATCATGCAAAACACAGGGCAGTTGGTATTTGTTTACATCCTGAGAGGAAGAGAGTGTCCGCACCCCTCCGGTCAGATCAGATGTAATTTCAGGGAAAGGTAGAGCCTTGGAAGCCCTGTCTTGGCCAAGACACATGGGGTATGTGAGAGGGAGGGAATCCCAAAGTGATGACAAGGCAGGCCAAGTGTAGTTTAAATCTGACATTGCCCTTCAGGGACTATTTCTGTTTATTGATGGTACTTCTTCCCATGATTCTCCTTTCTCAAAGTATATGGCAAACAAAGAGGTATATAAGTGGTACTCAGAAACATTCCTTCCCACTTGTTCTTAGATTTGCCTGATGGACAACATATGCTTTTGTCCAGGTGCTACTCATGTGGGATCTAACTGCCAGCCTTGTGCATGTTTGGCTGTATCCAGCTCTGTCCACAAGTCAGATGATAAACCAACTACATGTATTTGCAAAGTCATTATAAATGATGCAGTTCTCAAGCACTAAACATAAAACTACTCCACTGAGTCATACTTTACGCTCTCTTACTGTGATATCTGTAACTCACCTCTAAGGGCACTCTGTGTCTTCTGTAAATATCTGGCCTGCTAATGAACTGCTTTGATGCCTGGGACTCCAGCGCAGGAGAGAAGTAGTGGCATCACATTGGAGCTGAGGGAACTGCTGCAGGTGGCCACAGCCTGCAGCTCCACCTGCCTCCAGAGGCCACACAAAGGGTCCACACCACTTGGGGCATATGCATTGCATGGGTGCTCCAGCACATGTGCCTGTCTGCCAGAGATGCTCACAGGAGTACATATGTAAGCATGCATTTTGGGACTTTTGTTCATCCACAGTGCGTGCTCATACACACAGTCCCTTGTAAACACAATCACAGAACTCCAGAGGTCTCCAGATAGCCAGCTGGATGTCCTGTGCATCACTCCATTCCCTGAATGGACTGATGCAGTCTCTGTGTTGAGGTGAGGGGCATGACCCCCAGCCCTGCCATCCGCAGGAGAGCATGTCCCTACGGAAGGGCACTACTTGTGTGCAGGTTGTAGCATCCTAAGCACCAGATTGTTAAAAATTACTTCAGCAGCTTTGCAATCTTATCTAAATTTTTTCTTTCTGTGCTTTCTAATGGGATGGGGCCCTTTGCACTCTCACTCTAGGAGACAGTGTTATCAGCACTGTCTGTATTATTTTGTAGCCAAAGTTTCTGCTCATGACCAAACATTGAAAAGCATGTGACAAAATAAGAACAGTGCATACTCTATGATTTGACCTAAGGAAAAAATATGGGCAAGATTCTATTAAGCACACTGCTGAAATCCAAATAGCAAATATTTGTCCTTTTTTACAGCTTGGTAAACTTTATTGCCTGTCTCATATTTAATATTAATATGAGCAAAAGAGTTGATGAAGAACACCTACTCATAGGCTATTTACAGCTCCAGTTGCTGCTGGCTGGATTTTACATGTTATTTTTTTTTAAATCCACCAGTAGAATACTAGGGGAACCTCCAGACAGTCTTTGATCGTGGGAAAAGGCGCTTTCTGTGAAGCAGGGATGTAACATCTATGCAGAGCCATGGATTTGAACTTTCCTCTAGTTTGGCTGTGGATCCCAGACATGCTGCCTGGAATACTTTCTGAAGTAAATTGTATCTTTTAATCCAAACATGTTGGGACATTTGGAGTGCCATGAGTCATTTGAGACAGATTCTCTCCAATCACAGTTACACTTGTATATATATTTGAATTATCAGATCCTTGATTGTCAGAACAAACTGGAAGTAGTTCAAGGTAACAAGAGGTGCAAAACAAAAGCAGTGTGTTGATTATTGCTGATTTTACTAAGAAGGGTACCTGTCCATTAGAGAAAGAGGTGAACAGTCTGTAGAGGTGGTGCTTCATGAGCCTCATGCCCAGGACAGTAATGAGCACTGATAGGCTAGGTAATTTTGCAATAGCTTCAGTGGAGGAGTTGCTTTCTTAATCTGTTCACCTCGCTATCTGCCACACTGAGCTGGTTTAAATTAATAACTTCCATAATTTTTATGCATTTGGGGGGTGGGCAGTGCAGTGTGTTACCATGTGTCCAGTTGAAATTATGAACAGTTGAAATGCTCAGCTCTCCAAAGCACCTGGCATGCAGTGTGCTCAAGGCCAGTTAAACAATTCCCAGGGATCTACCCCAAAAGTAGCTGAGCACGTGCCAGCTCAGGAGTGTCGCAGCACGGGCTGAACGTTCTGCAGCTGTGCATGCAGCCTGCACCAGAGCACAGAGACACTCCTCCTGGGCTGCTGGCATTCTCCAGTCTGAAGGAGGGAGCAGCCCACAGCAAACTAGAGAGGAAAAGCATATCAAAGCAGATAAGCAGTAAGGATTTAAATGAGAAGCCTGCTGAGAGTGGTACACTGTGAGGAAAGCGATATGAACGGATGGGGAGCCTGAGACTGGGGGTTGGTTGCCAGTACTGAGTGCTGAACACAGATTTTTGGAGCAAGTTTTAAGCATCTCCATAATGCAGTACCAGACAGCAGTGCTGTGTCACCCAAGGGCCCCGTGGCAGATGCTGAATTGTGCTGCCACCATTGCTGTGCCCACTACAGCCAAGCTCAAGAACTGGCCAGCAGCAAAAGCACTGTGGTGCTGGGGGGCACAGTGATCTCCCTGAGAGCTCCTGGGGCTGCTGCTCTCCTGTGGTGGGCAGGAGCACCAGGAAGGCATGCTGTGGACCACAGCTTTTGATCCAGAAAAAGCGTGTCCATGTATGAAAAGCCAGGAAGGGCTGTCAGACAAACATCCTGGCTTGCTCCAGAACCAGGGCATATGGGTCAATACTCTGCTTGGGGTAATTAATCCTGAAGAAAAGCAGATGTATTTTAATGCTTGCGGAACTTGAGCTTCTATATCTGCTTGATACTGCACCCATTCATTGATAATTTGGCTCCAGCTATGGTGCTGCATTTGCCTGCTCTCTGCTGAGCTGCACAGCTTCTCACTGAATTTGCTGCACACACATGAGTTTACAAACCTTCCAGTGGTGAGGGAACTTTGGCTAGACCATTTTGAAATATGAGGCTGACTCCAGATGAAATTCTTACCCAGACTTACACTGAGTAGAATTTTTTTCCAGCTCTATTGCAGAGGTCAAGTGGGATGTTGCAATGCCTAAGCCCTGTAAAGACTGCCTAATTTCATCCTGTTGGGACAACTCGTATTTCAAAATCCTTCATCTTGCTTTTTAGGCTTCAGTTTAACAAGGCTGACTTTGCACTAAGCAGGTGTATTCCTGCTTTTCCCAGTGGGAGCTTCTGGGCTTTCCCCACCTGGTTCTCTTTACTCTGACTGCCTTCCTCCTTCCTTGTCTCTTGCTGACCTGCATGGAAAAGAACTTTCCTAGTGAACAAGTAGTCAGGAACCCTAAAGCCTATAATAAAGGCAGCAATGATTCAGTTAATTTCCTTATACACTCCTTTACACATACATAGATAATAGGATCCTTTCAATCAGAAACCCCTGTGTGGCTGTGAAGGCTTTCATCCTAATTTTGCAAGTAAAGAAACTGAGGCAGAGACATTAAATTACATGTTCAAGAGTTTAAGGAGTTGACAGCAGTCAGAGAAAAAAGTTTGACTAGAAGTCCCTACTTTAATTTTTAAACATCACTGCTGTCTAGCAAAACAAAGAGGAAAAAACAGTAAGGGCCATTTACATATGACAGAACTAAACATTACCTCCTCTTCTTGCCATCCTTAATCACTATCCACCTTGGCATGGGTTTGAGTGAGGAATAAATCGTTACTCTGAAGCTTTGCACAAATTTGCTTTTTAAACACTTTGAAAGGTTATTTAACCTTATCCCATACATTTTCTTCTGCTAAAAAGGGGGATATTGATTTCAAATAAACATCAAATATTTCCAAATTCCTTCTTTCCTTACTATCATTTCATAACCTTTCACAGAGATGTGCCACAATGTACTTAGCATGTGACAGACACAGATGGAATCAACAGGACAAATACCTCTACCCTACTGTGCTTGATTTAGTTCTTAAATATATATTTTTATTTTCACCCACTAAAAGCAAACCAGAGTGATTAGCAATCCTTTTTGCATTTTACTGAATTCTTTGGTAACTTCAACCACATTGAAGCAGGTAAGACACTTGCTATAAACTAGTTCACTTAGAGAGATTCTCAGTTTCCTGCAGCTTCATGATGCTGCTTTCTCCTAGGCAGGGAGGCATCTCCTTGTGTTTTGATTCATCTGACACAACTCCCATGACTATTTACTCTCTTTTTCCAGCTTCTGGCCATCCTCACTGCTTTTTCTGTCACCTGGAGCTTGGCTCTGACCGGGAAGTGCCTTCCAGTTTCATCCGCTATGTAGATGTGGAATTTGACATGCCCACCACTTCTGCATCCAAAGCCACTGTTCGGTCCATCTCTGTCGAGGACAAGACCGATGTGAGGAAGTGGGTCAACTATTCAGCACACTACAGTTACAAGGTAAAACCGAGCAGTGCTAATCACCATGGTTTCTTTGCATGCTTCATTGTCTTCAAAAGTATGAGCAGACAAAATACCATGGACAGAAGAGGTGGGAATTTTGCACATGCCAGGCTGTTTGCAGTAGCAACCCATGTGCAGCTATTGATTCATGGCAAATAAGCAGTGGATTATCCCTCAGCAAAGATGGAATAAATTTGCTTGCAGTTGCCTGTGGAAGAGCATGCACACAGCCAGCTCCTGGGGATTAGCTGATATGGAGAGTTTGAATAGGGAGTTTTCCTGTTCTTCACAGTGGGAGTGCTACCATGGGAGTCCTACTGCAGACAAAAGAATCACATTATTTCTCTGCTTAAATATTTCTTCCTTCTGCCTGCCCTAAGTAGAGGAGCAGATAGAAAAGCACACTATGTATATACCTGCCAAAATGTCTCAGTAAATTTGCATGTTAGCTGAATACTCAGCAGAGAAATTGGCATCCTACCTTGCCTTCTCTGAGAGCAGTGATAAGAGGTTCTGAAAATATTCTCACAGTAAATATTTTTACTGGTAATTGTAATTATATTTTTAGTAGTTTCTTAAACTCCCTGGAGATGGTATTTGATCTTCCTAAGTATCCTTTTAAAGAGTTAAAACATTGGATTATTCCCGAGTTTTCGGAGATTAGAAATTTAGAACCCAAACAAAAATCCCCTTGGCCCTGTCCCAATACAAATTGGTATCTGTAGGCCAAAGCAACTCTGAGCCTGAGGACAGCAGGGAGTGTGCTGATAATTGGGGTAATGTTAGGCACTGCTTCAAGAAGCAGGGAGTTAGATTTGATGATCCTTATGGGTCCCTTCAAACTCAAGATCATTTAAAAAATCTCTTTGCTTTATACATCAGTCTTTGCAGAATTTATAATTAAGGCTGATTTTCTGCTGTGATGTAGGAAGCCACCTATCACCTGCAGATTTGGTTCTGGGTTTGTACTCAGAGCACAGCTGGGAATGGTAATGAATATAAAATTATGTGAGTTCTCTGTATGACACTATCTTATCTCTTCTGGAAATTATTTCGTGACACTGCTGAATTGTAGAACTGCTTAGATTAGACTGAAAATCCTTATAGTAAATAAAATCCCATTTTCCCTGATCCTCAGTCTGGTTTTCCTCAAAACCCTCTTAGTTCACCAAGGGTTTCTTCACCTGTGAGTACAAGAACTGCCACTGCGGAAGATTCGTGAATCTTTTGTTTTCTTTTCTCATTACAAATTTTCTTCTTCTTTGTCTTCTACCAGGTCGAAATAGAGCAGAAAAAAAGCTTGAATGAGGATCTGAAGGGAGAAAGTACTGCAAATGTCAATGAATGTGCTACACAGTAAAGGAAGATCAGTCTGCAAGTCCCAAGAGGGGTGGTCAGATTAACAGACCTGGAAGAAAGGACTTGCAGGGGTTGGGTATTTTTCTTTTAAAAAACAAGAGACTACTACTTTTAAAATAATGCTTTGAGGAGTATAATTTTTTTTCTTTGTGATGATCTGTACTTTGAGAAGAATGTGGTCAGTAGTTTGGAAGGAATCCACGGGCTTTTGCTGGAACGGTAGAAGTACAGTTGTACAGTCAAGCCTGCCTTTTCTGCCTTTTCACCATTTAGGTTCTGCACTCAAGTATGGTCTGGCAACCATCGCAGCCACACCAGAAAACAGCCTTTATCACACGATCTTGCCCTCCCACATGAAGCATTTTGTTTCAAAGCCTTTTGGTTTGGCCACTCACTGAATTGCTTCCTTCTGAACTGCCTAATAAAATTCAGGGAGGATCAAGTGAAAAATTATATAACATCTCCTTTCTGAAATGGTCCACAGAGGGAAAAGCCTGAGCATCATTCTGGAGAATCAATACACTGTATGACACACTCCTCTGAAATAAAGAGAATGGTCTCTGTGTTTTAGTAGATGAACTACAGACAGGAGAGCTGATCACAGAGCTGTTCCTCTGTTCAGCCCTTCCTGTCTCATCCCTTGAATGACAGCATGTCACTGTGCACGTTTTCACAGGGTTTGCACAAGTTACAAGAAAGCCTCTGCAATTTCTTAAAATTTTTATTTTGTAGTCTGAGCCGTTCTGGTATTTGGACTGAACATGGTCATGGCTGCTAGCAACAAGGAATGTGTGTTACAGTAATGGAGATACTGGAGGGACTTCGCTGAGATTAGATCATTCCTGCCTAGAAAGATACTTAAGGGAAAAACATGGGGTTTAGTTTTGGGTTTGGGATTTTTTTGTATGTTTGCTAGGATGGGTAAAATGGGTGGTCATTAAAAATGTCAGAACACAATTACTTTAACAGACAATGTTGTTTGTTTTCCTGAAAATCCTTGGAAGTCTGTCCAGCACAATAGTATTTTCATGTTCTATCTTGAACCTACAATGTAAGTTGTAGTAACAACAAAAAGTACAAAGTAACTTGTGTCTTTATAATTATGTTTATAATACTCCCATTAACTGGGCCCCAGAATCTCTTTCCAAAAATTAACAAGCTTCTATCATTGAGATTTTTCATCTCCGCTTAGCTGTAAATAATAGCAAGTCTTAAAACCTCTTTCTAAATAAAAATGCAGAAGACATAAATCAGTCGTTTACACATATTTTCAGAGAAAACAGTGTTAAAAGTACCCATTTTTAGTTGTTTCTATGGCTTGTGTAATATTTTGTCTCGTAATGTTAAATGTAAAGTAAGTAATTTATTAAATCATTTATCTTTTGAAAGGTTACTACTGACTTTAAAATACACATTTGGAAAACTTTGGCAATGTAATTTAAAAGCATAATGAATTAAGTGAAATATTTTTTATAAATTTATTTGATTTTACATTTAATACAAAAAAATAATACACTCTTGATTTACGACTTTCACTGTGACTCCTATAAAAATTAATACAGTGTTAAAATCCCAAATAAACCATGAAATTAATTTCAATGAGTCTGAAACTGGTAGTGGTAGAATTTGAAATAAATTGTAGGGAACTTAAAAATGCCTTTTTTATATGCACCTATATTTCAAGCCTGCATCACTCTAGTGATACATACTTACACAGGTACAGCACTGTAAGTATGTAAAGTCTCAGTCTTCTAGGGTTTACTAACAAGCCTGTAACACTCCATTGCAGGTAGCCCTTCTGGGCCCAGGGTGCTCCTTGGAGCACATCAGTTAATACTAAGCATTTGCAACATCTGTCTGTAAATGGGAGAATGCTATTAACTTCTGTGAAGAATTTTGAGCTCAGTGGATTAACATTTCTGATACTATTAATGATAACTTGTATAGGTTGTGAAGTATCTGAGAGCACAGGGCTGAATTTGTGACTGGTTCTCAGCTCTGGCACAGCCTGGCTGTGATGAGTTGCATGGCAGCTCCTCTACAAAATTCACTCCTGTTCAAAGGCAGTCAAAGAATTTCTGGGTGGACTTCCTGCTTTTCACTGCAGCTCTTAATGTACAGTTTCTGAAATGATATCATCAAGAAATAAAAAAAAAAACAAAACCAAGCTGAAGCAGTGCTGAGATGTTACTGAGAAAATGTGAGAATATTTTTTGAAAGAAATGGAGATTTTCTACTCTGACCTGCAGGCTCAGTGTCTGAGTTCCTTGCCTATTGCCCCTCAGCTCATGGAAGCACAAAGTAATACAAGTTAGCAAGTTATGTTGTACACCTTAAGAGGGGAGAAAATAAAAGGAATGTAATTTTCCATCACTGTTGAATTGTTAAACTATTCAGCCTCTATCATACTTGTACCACAGAACATTCTATGTTCCAGTAACTGAAAGATAAACATATTGGAGTTTTACGGATATACCTTATTTCTTTACCACTTCATCACTGACTTTTTTTTTTTTTTTTAAATTCATAATCAATGAATGAAAAACCTGACTGTCATCTTTGTTGTGCAGTTGTACATAGAAGTATTTCTTCCAGGCATCATGAATTTATGCAGGAAAAACTTGAAGTTTTCTGGTTTATATGAAAGCTATTTTAATCCATTCTCATCTCTGGAGAGTGTTTTTAGATGTACCTGCCACTGAATTTTCAAGACTTTAGGATGAATACCTCAGTCAGAGTTTCAAAAGATCTTATTTTCTAAGGACTGGAGTAAGTAGTTTGATTTTTCAAAAGAGTGCTAATAACCAATATCTTTAGAAAATCTATTGTTGGTGTCACCAAGTGTCTCAACTGAATTTTTTTTTAAGTCCAGCACCATTATGAGCATTGAGAATTTGAACACTGGGATCCTAAGTGCCCTTAGTGAGGTTTCCACTGTTTTTTATTAAATAGTGCCAATTTTTCAGTCTTACACACTATCATATATGTACTTTATGTACATACCTCTTCACCCATGTGACTGTAGTAGAAATTTGAAAAGACTCTGGTGTGAAGGGAAAAGATCCGAGAAGTTTGTGAGTTTGAAAGTAGCAGAAATTATATAGATACAAGCAGTGCCTGTAGTGGGGATGATTTTTTTTAACTTTTTTTTTTTTGAACCATGTGGAAAAATCTCTCTGACTAGTTTCAGATTACTACTTCTTTTGAGAAAGATGCAATCACTGTCCTTTGGTATATTTCAAAGCTTTGTAGTACTCAAACACTCTATGCAGGAAATGTGCCTTCAAGGTAAGAATACATTTACTCCCTGAAGTGATTCTCACTTTCAGTCCTCTTTCTATTTCTCATTATGGTTTTAATATTTTTACTGTGGTGAGACTTGAGGTATCACATGGAATTTTGCCTAGAAACATACAGTGTCTTTGATCACAAGGGGTAAAGATGAATAATATCTCCAGGCAGCTGAGCTTATTTTAGTTAATGTCTCTTACATTTATTAACTATGGACACTCTGCTAGAAAAGGAAAATGGGTGAATTCAGCTGAGAAATACTAAAACTGACTGATGTTATTTTTGTTCTTGCTTTTATTTAGATTTAAATTTAGTCATCCTATGAAGGAGTCAGATATAGCAGTATCATTATAAACACTGCAGAAATAATTTTCATTCTCTGGTGGGTTGCTGGCTGACAGTTACTTGATAGGATGTCCAACACCTGTCCACATTATCTAGTAGCTGCTAAAACTCCCTCTTGAACAGATCCCTCTCAGGATAGAGAGCAATTGTACATGAAAGAGCATGAAAGCAAGTGGAAAAGGTGTACAAAGTTCAGCCTGGAGGTGCTTGCTATTTTGCTTGCATAAAATTCTCAGTAATTTCCTTGGCCTTTCAGTACACTAATCAAGTTCATGACAAGTCACTTATGTTCCAGATGGTGAAAAATTTCTTTCAGTGACTCTTAGCAGTTTGTGTCCATAGCTGTATTAATCTAGAACTGACCAGCACAAGAATTTTCAGCACAGAGATCACTTATAGATGAAGTACTTAGCCTCTTCTGCTACTAAAGCTAAATCTACATCAGGACATAGACGTCTAAAATACAAAATTTTGTGCTAAAATGCACAGCTGTTCCTAATGTTCCTGATTTTGTTCAGTCAGCCAGCCACCCCTCACA
The DNA here is from genome assembly GCF_001522545.3 of Parus major. NCBI lineage: Eukaryota > Metazoa > Chordata > Aves > Passeriformes > Paridae > Parus > Parus major. Next base: position 42,003,036 of record NC_031774.1, on the reverse strand, counting down.
CATTCAGCCATCCATCCTCCCATCCATCCCACCCTCCCTCCCTCTCTCTTTCATACTTGCAATTCATTCTTTGCACTATTGACATTGATTTGTTTAATTATTGTTTTGTAACATGTTCCTACCTTCTTATTTTGTAAAATAAGTAAGTCTATACACTGGCTAACTTCATAGAAGTGGTTTATTTTTTTTTCTTTATATCAGTTGAAATGGGATGTCATGTTTTGTTTAAACTACATGAAAACTTAAATAAATGTTAAGATCAAACAGCATATCCCCATTTTCCTTGTGAAATTGAAGTCATACGTGCTGTATATTCTGATAAATGTGAGGTCCTGAATTCAGAAGAACAAAGGGAATATTTTGAATGGCATAAAGGACAATATAAATTACAAGTAATGGGACTACATACAGAAATTAGCATTACTTCATTTGATCATGCAGATCGAACAGTAGACTGCAAAGGAAATAGAGCAGGCCTAGAGCTTGAGCCACATAACAGTGTGGAGTAGTAACATAATATGGAAGATGGTCCAGCATTTGAACAAATCCATCCTGAAACAAAGTAATAGAGGACTGAAGCCTCTGTTCAGCAGTCTCTTCTTTCTCCATTAAAAACAGGAGTATATGAAAGTATATGACTTATGTGATCAGAATGTCTGTTTGCAAAGCAGCTATAAGGTCTAGAGTATGTAGAGTCCTCTGCTATGATTCTCTGTGCTCTTTCAAAGTTCAGTAAGTAATGCCATGTGTCATTTCATACATCTTTCCGCTTTCTCAGTCACTGAGACCCACTTCAGCCTGTTGTTTTTCTCAAAAGCATTCCTTGTATCAGACTGAAGAGCTGGGCACTTCTCTTGGCCAAATAAAATCAGATATCGTGAATGCTGTTCAGAGTATTGCTCTGGGCTCAGTACAACTGACAGTAAGTCAACCATTTTATAGGTTCAGAAAATGGGGGTACACAAGGTACGATGCCTCATTCTTGTTATTTAAGAGTAAATCAGGTCAGCCAGAAAAAACAAGGAGAGTTAGGATTTGGGGGCTTGTGTACTAACAGTTTTTACTACAACTCAGATACTCGGTGACTTTTGGGAATAAACATATAAAATTGTGAGGGCAGGATTTTATTAATCCTGATAGCTTGCTAATATACATAATGTTTTTCAAAAAGAGGAAAAAAATGAAATTTTAAAACCAAGGCACTCAAAGTTCCTTGGCAATTGTGTAATCCTTAGAGATAAGCCAAAATAACACCCTACAAGAGATGGAGAGGTCAGAGTATCAGTGCAATGCGTACCCAAACAAAAGACGTCACTAGAGTGAGACAGCACAAACTGGAGAGTTAAAGACCACGGTTTTCTTTCGGTACTCTCCGTTGCCATGATTGCCCACCCTGAGATATGCTGCAAATTTTTAAGACAAAAAGTGATGAATGTCACAGCTGGAGATGGAGCAAAAGATGGAGGAGCAGCCCACTGTTTCAGCTTAGGTGCAGGTGTGGGTCACAGTCAATGTGTCTGAAACATCAAGTGGCCGAGTCCCAGAAAAAACTTGTCCTATTGGGCACAGTATCAAAAGCCTAACAGCAATTGCTGTATATAAAAAGGGAACTGGAATAGTATTATATATACCAGCTATGAAAGGTGTCCTCAACTCTGAATAATGGGACAGCAAAGCCTAATGGACAGGGGTGACTGTAGTACTGCCTTCAGTAGCACTGAGGTACTTCAACAAGTGGCAGACACATGCTGGGGTTCAGGAGGTCTGGGCAGACTGGTCCTTCCCTGGTTGGGGGCCTTCTGCAGCCTCCCAGTTGTTACTGCCCCAGAGGCTGTAGATAAACTGGGAGCAGTCAGCTCAGCCTAAAGAGCTTCTGAAGGAAAAGGCTGAATACAGGCCGAATACAGCTGAAAATAACTTTTTAAACTGGGAGCCTCTTTTGAAAAGATTTTCCTGATGCAGGACTGAAAAGGAGAGCTCAACTCCTTTGTGGAAGCAAACAAATTTGTTAGAACATGGTCAGTTCTGCAGTTGTAATAATACGGAGAGTGTTCAGATGGGAATGAAGAGGGAAAACTTCGTGTCAGTGCAGATGCAGGCAGAGTATCAGAGTTCTGACTTCAGGTCAACCAAAACAAAAGCAAAACTGCAGTTTTCAAATGAGATTAAGAGTTGATGCTATGGCATCCCCTGTGCCCATCTCTCTTTTATCCAAACCTTGTTTCTCACTGTTTGAATTTTTCCCCCCAAACTGTTACACAGGTGCCCTTTGCCGTGTCTGTCAGGAAGTGACAGTTGGTGCAAGGGGAACACCCAGGGGAGTGCTGGTGGCAAATGGGATATGCTGAAGTTACAATCTCAGCAGAGAAAAATGTGTGCTAATACCTCATGAAATCCTGTGGCAAGTCAGGAACTATGCAAAAAAATGTGACTTGGGGAGTCCCAGTCTACAAATACTGATCTTGAGAACAAAGAAACAAATACTGTAAAAAATAATATGAATATTATGAAAGACTGGAAGGCTTTTGAACAAATATAATTAGATTTGGATCGGAACCATATTGTAAAAATCAGCTCTCAAATTGTTCAGGGCCAGCAGTAACAGCATGATGAAATTGTGAGATGACTGACATTTCTGCTTGGTAATTTGGGGTCCATGGTATGGTCCTACCCGGAGAAGTGAACCACAGGTTGGAGCAAGGCCCTTAGCCTCGTGTTCACACTCCGTGGGTTCTCACAAGTGAAGGAACTGTTGCTCTCTAGTGGTCGCTGCCAGGTTCCTGCCTGGAGTACTGACCTGCTGTACCAAGCAGCCTCAATGTCTCACAAGTCTCATTGGTTTTCAAGACTGAACCCCATGCAGAATTTGGCCTGTTGTAAACCAGCTGGATCTCAAAACTGGGTGTTAGAGTTGACTGCCACAGCTGATTCCATATTTAGGTGAGGAAAGGACAACAGACAAACTAATTTTTTAGTGGTGTTGACTAGCCTTTTCACCCAAGTAGTCCTTACCTGTCTGCAGAGTCATGCACATATTCAGTTTAAATTTACATCCATAAAGCACTTCAAATACCTCCAACAAAAAATGCTGTCATAGGATAATATTTAACTATTGTCCATAAAAGACAAAAGCACTGTGTGTGTTGTTGTCCTGGTTTAGGGACAGCGCAGTTTCTGAAAACAAATTCTGCACTTCTTGTTCCCTCTCCTTCGCTCTCAGAACCACCTTAAAGGTGTAGAACCTAATATCCAGCATAAACAGAACAAGGACTGGGGATACAAGCATCATAAAGTCACCCCAGGATATTTGTATAGGTATGCAAGGATATGTACAATTATGCATTGATGGAAAGAACAACTCGACAAAAAGGTTTGACCTTTTTATTTTCTGGACACTCTTAAAAGGGACAGCCACTCCCCATGGCTCCAAGGTAAGCCACTGTGGCTCAGGCCAAGTCCCGGAAGCCAAGCCCACTAATCCTGTCTGGTCAACCCTCATGCAGCTGCTGCCTCATTCTGGAAGTACAAAATTCCCAGAAGCTCTCATAAATTTGCATGAAAGATGTCTGCAAACACCAACTGTTCCTGTATGACCCAGACTATCACAGTTCTACACAGCCAAGTCTGGCTTGGGTTTCCAAGCCAGGTATTCCCCTACTCTCCCTCTCTTGAGGATCCCAACCTGATGCTGTGCTCACAATGAGCATTGTGTACTATAAAGCTGTGCACTTGTCAGAACGCTGCACTGCTGGTAAGTGAAAGGGTTTGGCATCCCTTTTTCCTCCTTGTTTGAGGCTACCTAGAGGGTCAGTGGGAGGCGGAGAAAATTAAAGACTGAAAAGAAAGATTGAAGACTTTGAGGTTTAGAGTACTGATCAGGTTTGTCAATCCATGACTGCAATTTATGAAATTTTGTTGAGTATATTATGGAAATAGTCCTTGGAACAGGAATTAGACACCAGACCTACCCTCTCCCTCTATCCAAATTGCTTTCTCTTTTGAGCTCACTGAATCTAGAAGACCTGTTGCCCAGTGAAAGTACTTAATAGAAGTACTTAAAGTACTTAACAGTACTTAATAGCACCATTTGAGGCTAGTTCCTTATCTGTTTGCTGAGATGCTACGGAAATGGACCCATTTAACTACCTCCTTACAATGTATTTTCTAAGAAGCAAATTGTTTTAAGAAGTATTCTTCCAGAAAAAAAAAAAGATCTTTCTGTATTAGAGCCTGCCACATATACACAAATACAACTATATGCCTTTGAATAATTGGGGCAGTTTTCCTTCCCATCTACAAAAAAGCACATGACAATCAGTTTCAATCTCTCCTGAAGGAGTTTCTTACCTACATTTTAGGTTTAAGAAAATGATGTGTTAGTTACTAATTTTCCATTAACATTAACCATTTAGTATTTACCATGTATTGAATCTATGTTCATAGCAGTTGCAGCCAACAGTCATTGTTCTCAATGCAAGGGCTACTGGACAGTTTTAGCTCAAAGAAGGAAAATTTGAAAGTGTATTTTTTCTGATTTGTTTTTTGCTGAGGTTACTATAATGCCATAGGTGTTCTGCCTCCCTCTTGTGGCTACCTCTTTTACTTTCAGCTTGGAAAAGAAACATTCACAGTGCAGCCATGACCAGAGTTCCTTATAGTTGCCTTCCTGATATAAGTCTCCTCCTTACGTTTAGTAAAAAAAAGCCCCGTTATTTCTGGATTCTCCTATACAAACAAAAAACTTTAAAAATGAAATAATAATAATAATTAATAATAATTATTAATAATTAATAATTGTCTGTCTAAGAGAGAGATTCTTTTTACATTCATGTAGCAATAACTGAACATTTTTGATAAAATCAGTGGTAATTCAGGCTGGTTACATTTTGTGATAGGGTCTGAATGTTTGGATTCAAGTCAGCCACATATAGGAGCTCCACCCAGGAGTTCCTAAGATATACTGCAGGGGACAAGATATTTTCAAATTATGCAAAATCCCATGGCCTATATATTTTAGGATATCACTTTGTTCTTTACTATCACCATCCATTTAAATATTATGTAGTCCTTTTTAAACATTAAGAAATCAAGCTAACTGAAGAGCTAAATAAATGACTGTAACTCTAAGGTGATAGGAAAACCAAGACAGCATTAAATGGCTGCCTCGGAATGGTAGAGCCCCAGCTGAATGCAGATCTAATGTCCCTCCATTGCTTCCCCAGCCCAGAACATCTCCCTTCAAAGTCCTTAGCAGACTTACAGCATTTGCAGGGTGACTGACCTTGAGCATACCTGCTCTGTGCCCTTCATTCTTTTGCAATTTAAACCGTTATCAATATAGCACTTAATAGCCTGACACACCATTCAGAAAAAGATGTAAATTTTATCTCGAAAGCCATAGGTAGAAAGTGGGCAGGGGTGACATGAGCATTTGCAGAAGTCTACAGTAATGGAAAGAGAATAAGCTGCACAGTTCAAACATTACTGCTGGTCATCTTGTTTTGTCAGATCTAAAACAAAATATCTTTCTAGTTCTACACCCCTTAGTTACATCCTCCAGCTTCACCCCCAAATTCAACTGGACTTGGCAGCAGAGCAAGGGACTTTCTTTGACCACTCATATATTTATATAACTGTTCAGATTATGTGGATAGAAACCTTAACACTTTGGCTTTGAAGGTACTCTCATTTGCTTCAGATTAGATGATGCCCATCAGCACCTCCTTGACAGATGGCCAGTGAAAACATTCATAGGAGCTGAGCTCAAGGTACAGACTACCAGGGACTGGCTGTAGTGACAGCTAGAATTTACTGGGAAAAGTCATCCCTTGTGCCTGCAGACCACATCCAATAAAGGCAACATTGCATCCTCACCCTGTGACTTTAACACCGTCCCTGCATCTGAACAAATGGGTCAGAGCATGGGTTAGTCTCTCCAGGAAAAAATGCAGCTGCCTGAAAACTCTATAAACTGGAACTTCTGTTTTCTGCTCAGCAGGTGTTCTGCTCAGACCATAAAATAATGCAGGTATTGCAGATGTGATGGGATGCCTCACTAGAAATATTTTCTTTCAACAGAGAGCCAGCCACAGTGACCACTAATCTGCCCAGAGTCTCAGTGGGAGAAATGAGATGGCTGATGTCAGTAGGCCATATTGCAAATCTAGGAAGATCTGTAGCGGAAGATGATGCTTAGGATGGAAAAACTCTGTTTTGTCTAAAGCAGCAAGGCAGGGAGTAGGAAGCAGCTGAGGGAAAATGTGAGTTCCAGTCTATAAGTGCAGCTCCACATTTTTTAACATGTTTGCTGCTGTCAAAATCTTGGCATGCCAAAGACTCCCAGGTTATGTATCAATTATCATGAAGACTGGAGCAGAGAGGAGCTCTGGAAATGGGTCACAGGTTAGGAATGACAATAAATGCCTAAGGTCCTATAGCTCCACTACAGGATGAACTGGGCTGGTTCATTCCTGCTGTTTTCCTTACTCTTAAAGCCAGGGACTCCAGCTGCCCAGCAGTTCTCACACTAGTGCAGCTTTGCACTTAGATAATTTGCCTCAGAATGAGAACTCCACATTAACTATTCATGAACCATGGGTTGGTTCCTGCTGAGTTTATGTTCACTGTTCCTCATTTGGAAGACTAAATTCAGCCAAAATTGAACTGGAGTTGTTCTCTGCAAATTCCACCCAATCCTGTGAAAAACAGCCCTAGGACTCATCAAGGGAGGAAAAAAAAAAACAACAAAAACAATATTCTACTTGTCTGTCTGATGCCTCTCATGCTGGGTCCCAGAGGGGAGATAGGATCATCTCTGGCTACACAGTGTAGGGCACACCTATGGGTTTTCCATGAAAGCTGTAGACTCCTTGCCCTTAAATCAGCTCTATGAAATTCTCAGCAACCCAGAAGGTGGTGTAGATTGCACCTGAGCACAAAGGAACAGAAGTATTAAGTGGGAGGCAGTGAGCATCTGAAGTGGAACAAATCTGTCTTGCACAAAAGTATTTTTAGCAGACGTGAACATGTGGCTGAGGGAAAAAACACTGAGTAAAATACATCACAGCACATCTCTGCTGGGTGGCAGCAGCTTGCGTGATGTCTCCCACACTGCCAGCTGTGCCACAGAAGCTGAGGCTGCACAAACACAAACAGTCCCAAAGGAATCACTGTTATCACTCACACACACCAGCACCATGCCATAGTTACACACTGCCTATCTGTATTCTGGCATATCCCAGGTGAATTACTCTATCTTAGGTCACCACAGGGAGCCTGAGGTATGTAAAGCACACTGTTATAGGTCATTCTGTATAGTTATTTCATCCTCTGATGCTTGTATATATAAAAAATACCTTTGCTGAAGTTAATTCGGTTCTGCTGTGGACCTTTGCCCATCTTCTTGCTTCTGGCTGGAATATATGGCAGTAATTAGTAAAAGCATTTATCAGCATGCTACGTACAGCTCTGCTTTGGATCAGTAAACTGGGACATTGCATACGAGGAGACTAATTGGTATTTTAAGTCTGGCTTTTTTTTTATCCGACTTCTTTGTTGTTTGGTTTCATGGATCAGAGCCAGCAATATTTTTGGCTGTTGCCGAAACATCATCACAGCTGAGTAGCTGTGATTCATAACAGTTACAGTCTGAGTGAATAATGTTACTACTTTAAAAGCACTTCAGCAAGGTACTAATGTAGAATGCGTAACTAACTCAGAGGCACTCCTTTACCTCACACCCTTTCAGAGAAGTTCAAACCTTCAGAATTTTAGGGACTTTTTTTAGCTGTTAAAGCATCGGTATTCTGTATTCAAATTATGAATCATACAGTTTGTGGAGACTTCAGCATTATGTCAAACATGCACACGTGAAAACTGAAGGGGTGGTCTGTTCTTTAAGACCAGTAATCTTCCTGCTACAAGCATGAGAGTTTGCTTAAAGCAAGCAGGGTGTGCATTTCAGTAATGGCCAATTCTTCTTCAATAAAAGGAAGCCTGGAGACTTTTCTACATGACAAAGCATTTGGCAACAATGTTGTTTTGAAGCATTTCCTCCTCTGGTCACTTATTTCTACTCCTGTCAGCTCTTTCAGTTGCATTAACACATCTTTTGTAGGGCTGCCCTATGAACCAGATCAGGAAACTGATCCAGGTTAAAAATTAGCTAGCAAAGGAGGGGAAAAAAAAAAAAAAAAGCACAGCAAGGAACTGGCAAAAGTAGAGTGTGGTGGCACAGAAACAGAACAAGCACAGAGTGGTATGGGAAGGAAGTATGAACGCCTGAAATCCTCATTATCACTGAATACTTGGGGGTCGTGAGAAAAACTGAACCAGTGTCTCAATTAAGCTTTGCTTTCACAAATTAAGTGTTGTTTTGTCAACCAGAAACATGAAAAAAACCCACAATCTCTGGTCCACAAAATCCACAATGGCAAAAATCTCTGCTAAGCTGTAAATTAAATATAGCATATGGCAAGAACCTGAAAAAGACCTATTTGTCTCCTCCAGCTGTAGCTGATCATTTACCAGAAAGAGCTGCTATAAAGACCACAGTGCACAGGTGTGAAATGATTCCTTGAGGAAAGTCAATCTCCTAAGCAGAGGAGGTATGAGTGGTCCTAGAAAAGGAATAGTTTTTTCAAAATCTGACATGGAGTTTGTGTGTAAGTCAGATAGGGAACTATGATTCTGCTGGAAGAGAAATCCTGGCATTGACAGGAGAGCGTCGAGCAGTTGCTAGTGACAGCTTTAGAAGAAAATCTCTAGTACCCTGGATTTTCTGGTGCTGTTCTTCAGCCTTTGAAGAGGTGAGAGATCTGTTGAAAACAGATGGGGACAGAAAGAGCTACAGTAATGAATAATAGCTTGTCACCTGCTCATATAGTCTTCTGTGAAGTTGCTACCTGGGTATTTTGCTTGGGGCAGGAATTTGCTTTCTTATGTTGGTAGCTATGTGGCTCTGACTGGATAACTAAGTGCATAATTTTATTGTCCAGTTTAGATGTGACCTAATGAGAAAGGGGTATATAGCAGTTGTTATCAAAACACTATATGTATTCTGACAGTAAACAATCTATATTACAGAAAAAATTATTAGTATTTCCTACTTTGCTTCAGTAAGTACTTGGTAAGAGCAGAGCAGGCCTGAGACTCTATAAATCTAATAATGAAATAAAACATTCAGAGGCACTCCTTTACCTCACACCCTTTCAGAGAAGCTCTAACCTTCAGAATTTTAGGGACTTTTTTTCAGCTTTCTTGAAAGCCTTGCCCACTCTAACACTTCAAAGGTGAGACTTCACTGAAATATTGTCTGCCCTCTGCAAGATCGTGAGATGCAAAATACATTGCTGTATGAGGAGAAGGTTTAGCTCTCTGTGAGTTTTGAGGAAGGCTGTTGTATTGTATATATACTAGACCCTTAGAAGTGGTGTTAGTGTGCTTTCATAAAGCATATTACTGTGCTTCAAATTCTAGATATGAGAGTAAGCCAACTAGAAGAATAGAGGTGCCTTGCAATAAGGGTGATGTGAGTTATTTAATTCTATTTCTGCCTTGCTAAAAAAAACTTTTTGGAAAAACTGTTGCTGAAGGCAACAGGGACATGTTTATTGGTTTTGGCTTCCAGTTACTACATCATTGTGAGTAGGCTGTTAGGAGAATGTTAATTAATCTATATATATCTTATGCCATTTAATTAGGGGATTCTTATTCAATACCTGAACACTGTCTGAAAGTCATATCAAGTAAGTTTTGTTATGTGTCAGCCTCCCTTCCGACTCTTGAGGGACTGTTGCATCCACAAAAGCTTTATTATGATGTGTCTGCTTTTAACTTCTGCCTCTGCCCAACATTTTGGATTGTGGCTTGGGCCACTTATTTTGGATTTTAGCTCTGTATGAACACTTAAAAAAAGAAACAAAAAGAAGGAAAATATCCACCCATCCCTCACAAACAAACAAAATTTCTCCAATTTAATTTAAGATTATATTCTCTCTTCAGTACAGTGAATGGAAGCAGTGAGAGGGACTTAGAGAAAATAAACTCTAATCTCACAATGTGTGAACATACCTTTAAGAAGCATTTTCCCTTAAGAACATTTTTTAGACTGCCTTAGTTCTGTGTATGTTTCTGTTTTATCCTTTAATGCATGCTATTACAATTTGGAGTTTAAATGTGTATCTCGTTCTTCTAGAAACATGCCATTTCAGAGATTGGGTGAGAAGGTTTACTTTTTGACTAATAATACTAGTGTGTTGCCAAAGCCTTCTGAAAAGTGTTCAATGGCTTAGCTTGTTTTTTAGGTAAGAATGTAATAAATATACTGGGTGAAAATTGTATGTTGTCGTCATGCCTGAAGTAGGAGACTTCACCAGTACAAGAGCAGATTGGTAATATGGACAAGACAAAGATGACAACTCTGGAAGGCGTGCTGACAGTGTGCATCATTCTGTCACCCTGTAATACAGTTAAGACAAATTTTTGTTTTCCTTGCTCGACCACCCCCCCTCAGAGGGAAAAGGAACTAGTAGACATAATCACAAGTCATCAACAAAACAAATCTTTGTTTCAAGAACTAGGAAATTAAAAACCACTGTTGTCAGCAACACCTCATACTAAGTAGTCAATTCTTCACAGTATGATCAGAAATTATTTCAAAGAAAAATGAATGCATGCTGATACTGCTCTGGTAGTGATTTCTCCAGATGTAGGAGATCAGGCATACTCATGGTCTGCTCTTGGAGGCAGAGGATTAGTTTCAGAATTTTTTTTAATTTTTATTTTTTAACAATTTTCAGATGAACCAAAAAATATTCAATTAAAAAACCCCTAAACAACAGAGAGAATATAGAAATTAAGATTTCAACATACATTGAATTTGCTTTAACTTAGCATCAAGAATTTGTGGTTCTTTCTTCCAGCTTACTTGCTAGCTGGCGGTTTTCTGTGGCAATATCAGACACTTTCCATATTTGACTTTCTAGATTCAAGTGTATCCCATCCCTCCTCCATCAGCAAATACTTATACATCAGTTACCCCTTTGCAAATGTCTTCTTGAAAAATATGCTGTGTAGAACAACCAATTAGTACTTGCCAAGAACTTTAAAATGGAAGGGTGGTCAACCTAAAAATCATACTGAAAAAAAATAATTTCTTCCTTGGCCACCCCATGCAGCTTCCTATTTACAAGTTCAAAAATCTCTGTTCCAAATGAAGTAGTTCCATGATGGACTACAAAGAAGATGAACTACAGATATCCCCACATCCTAGACCCTTTGTATTAATTTAGCTACTACTGAAGTAGTAAGTAATTTGCCCTGCTAAGGAGAAGCAAGGAATGCTTCTGAACAGGCCAGGAATCGTTCAGGGTATTCAATGTAGACTGTGTGTCTCTAAATGCAAAAAGTTTGCTGTAAAAGATGGTTTGTCTTTGTCTCAAACATTTGGTAGAGAAAGAAATATGACTGTGTCTAGGATTGAGTGGGAACTTTTCTATATTATTTCCTTCTCTAGCACACCAAGGATCAGCTTTTGATCTTGTGCACAAATCATTTTTTCCCTACACTATCCCATATTTGGCATGATTTTTACATTGAAAGAGAAAGTTTACCCAAATGTCATCATCTTTGCTTTCAGTGTAATGTCCACTTTTATTATGGGGCTCAAGTCTAGACAGCCCAACAGCTAAAGCAGAAGTGTCCTTCCAATAGCACAGCTGACATTATTGCTAAACCTGGTGAAGCCACCCTAAGCTGTCAGTGGTAGAAACCTTGGGGAGAAAGATGACAGGGTAACACACAAACATAGGAAGATTCACACTTGTCCAGCAAACAAAGTAGAATGCTGGCAGATAAATGCAGATAACTATAAAAGTAATGCTGTTATGTAGCTTATGCCTTCTGATGCTCCCCAGACTATCAGAGCTGCTCCTGCACTATACACAAGCATTATTCCAGTCTAACAAAACGCTAAATTAAGTAGAATCCCCTGCCATCCGTACAGCAGGCAGCCAAGGTGAACAGACTTCAGGAAGTGGCCAATTCGCTTGACTCCCCAAGCAGCAGCTGAATTGCCATGAATTAAATGGACCATTAGTCTGACTCAATGGGGCATTTCTCATGAGGGCTTGATTTTGTTCACAGCAATATTCTTCAGAGGCACTCAGGGGTTTGCAGTGCTGCGCAACAACTGGATATTAGTGCCTGAGAAACTGTGAGAGGGCTGTGCACACAAGTCTTGCCTTCTGAGAAGACAGTCTGATGCAATATGGAAAGGAGCATGACACCAGACTGTGTCAGTATTGCTAACATCACCACATGTTACATTTTTTAACTGTTTAGTAAGCCACTTTGAAAAACTGGGAGGGGGATAGGAAACTGTAGCCATGCAATGCCTTGTTTTGAAAAGAAAAGGGTATGAATGGCAACCTAGTTCCTTCCTGGTAACATGCCAGTCATTTTGGCAGTTTTGTTTCACAGTGAAGTACAAACTTTTTGCAAGAGACTACTACCTTCCTATCAGAGGCATCAGAAGTCAAGTAACACCAGCATCTCAATCAATCCCTGTAATTCATTCATCAGACCATGAATTAAGGCTTCTGAGCAGGCAGCTCCTCTTCAGTCCTGTTGGCTGTGCTATGCAAGTGGAAAACTCCAGCAAAAAACTGAGGTTGACAGGTGAGAATGGTAGGACTTTGTAAACTATGCTGTTTTTCTGGCCAGGGCTCCAGCAATGTGCACAGTGAATACTAACTTAATTAGCAGACCCACTCTAAACCAACCAGTCATGTCCCTATACAAAGTCTGCACTCCAGCAAGGAAGGTAGTGTGTGTTACTGTAGAAATGAAAGATTTTGAGGAACCGGAGGGGAAGGCCTCCTGTACCCACTATATGCACTAACAAACTCCTCCCCATCAAAGGATACCAGAAGGAAGTTCCTGAACTTGTTACTGGGGCTAGTTTATAGAGAGGACTTCAGGCTGAAGGTTACGTAACAAATGTAGTTTACACCACCACAGTTGTTGAACAGATGTAACCTACTAAGTCTTCTGTTTGCCAAGTCAGAATTCAATGTAATTTTTCATTTATGCTTGAGTGGGCTCCACACAGGCGAGTTATTGGTGGAGATCTAAGGGATGAGTGGAGTTCAGAAGTTGTGCTAAGGACTGAGCAAAGGTGGGAGTCATTAATGCTGAAGGAACAATACTCAGAGGTGATAAGATTTTCCCATATTCCATGCCTCTCATAGGTTACCATAGAGAAAGAGGATAAAGAGGGAATGGAAGAAAAGACAATAAAGAGGGGAAAATGGAAGTTAAGACAGCTGTCAGAGCTCTGACAACCTTTTGAAGAGATGGGAGATCCTGTTGCCACTGAATCAGTGAAAAGCTATTAAAAGCAGCAATGTTGGAGATCAGTAAGCATGTGTGGACCTTGATGAGACCCTGAGGAAAGACATCTGTAAATCCTTAGGTTATGCTGCCTCCCTCTTCCTGGCCAGCTCCAGCCTCAGCTACCAGCCCAGCTGGTGGCACACTGCCTACAACAGTGGCACCTAGGCTGCCTGGGCAGCCTTTAATCAGCTGCTTGTGAGGGAAGGCACCAGCACTCACAATGCTGAGAAGGGCTCAGAGCCCCTTTCCTGTGGACCCAGAAGAGCCATTTCTGCCTTGTGATGATTACATGAGGTATTTAATTGCCTTAGAGCAACCTCCCGGGGACTGAGGTGAAGCGTGTTGATTTCTGCAGAGCCTGGTACCAGTTGTGACCAGCAGCATGGACAGCAGGGCCTGAGCCACCTCTTCTGTGAGGGCTGCCAGCCCTTCTCCCAGGGCTCTGCCCTGGCGTGGCCACCACAGCCAGCCCTGGTCAACAGCAGCTGACCATGAGTCAGTGTGTGCCCAGGTGGCCAAGAAGGCTGATGGCATCTTGGGCTTTATCAGCAATAGCGTGGCCAGCAGGGACAGAGCATTGATTTTCTCCCTCTACTTGACATTGATCTTGTGTTCAGTCCTCGGCCTCTCAGTTCAGGGATGCCACTGAGGTGCTGGAGCATGTTGAGAAGGGCGATGAAGCTGGTGAAGGGTCTGGAGCACAAGTCTGATGAGGAGCAGCTGAAGGAGCTGGGGGTGAAAAAAACCTGAGCTCAGGTTTTTGCTCTCTACAACCACCTCAAAGAAGGCTGTAGCCAGGTGGGGATTGGCCTCTTGTGCCAGGTAACCAGTGACAGGACAGGTTGAGGCTGCCCATCAGGGTGAATTTCTTCAAATAAAATGTGATTAGACATGATTGGAATGGGCTGCCCAGAGAGGTGATGGAGTCAACATCCGTGGAGATGGTTAAGGAAAAACTGGCCGTGACACTTAGTGCCGTGGCCTAGCAGACACGGGGATGTTCGGCCATTGGCAGGACTGCATGGCGTCACAGGGCCTTTCCAAATTAAACGATTCCCTTTTCCCGTCCCGCGCGCGACAACGGAACACGCGGCCACCGCTTGCCGCGCGCGCCTCGTGACGTCACACCCCGTGCGGGGATGGCTCTCCGGAGAGAGGCGGAGACACTTCCGCCTCGATAGGGCCCGGCCGCGCAGCCACTTCCGCCTCGATAGATGTCATGGCGGCGAGGGCGGGGCGCCCCACGTGACGCCTCCGGGCCCGGCGCGGTCTCGCGGCAGCTCTCGCGGTACCTCGGTCCCCCCCGCCCGCGTCCCCCGCTCGCCGGCCGCTCGCGCAGCGCTCGACTCGCGCTATATAAAGGGGCGAGGCGGCAGCGCGGCGGCTGCAGCCCCGGGGCCGCGAGCGAGCCCGGCACAGGCCGCGGGGCCGCCCGTGAGCCGGGGCGGAACGCGCGGGCGCTGGGGGGACGCAGCCGGGCAGGTTTATTGTTTTAGGGGCGACTCCCCCCCCGCGGTTGGGGGCGTCCCGGGGGGCTCGGGACATGGCGAGCTCGACTAACACAAACCCCGTGGTAAGGACCGGGTCGGGGGGCGAGGGGGGCCCCGGGGG